>NC_041394.2:355756155-356053655 GCF_900747795.2 Erpetoichthys calabaricus | reverse complement strand
TGTAATTTTTTTGGATTTTCAGAAGCCCAATAACGGCAATTCTGTTGATTCACCAAGCCATTGAGATGAAAATAAGCTTCATCACTCATGAACAAAATGAGGTTGTCATTTTGCACAGAAATTGCTTCCATTTCATGTGCTAAGTTCAGTCGCTGTGCGTAATCCCCGGCCTTCAACTGTTGCACAACGGCCAACTTGTAGGGATGGAAATGCAGGTCTAAATGCAAAATACGCCTTACCGTACGATTACTGAGGCCAAGTTCAGAAGAATACTTCCGAGCAGATCGACTTGGACTGCGCAGCAGGGCTAGTCGTACGCTTTCCACATTTTCAGGGGTACGTGCCGTTCGTGTAGCCCCCGGCAGTCTTTTGTTCATTAGTGTACCTCGTGTACGAAGTGGTTTAATCCAATGTAGGATAGTGTTATGAGCGGGAACAGCTTTATTTCTGTGGATATTGAAATGGCAATGAAACTCACGCTGAACTGCGGTATTAGATTGGTTGTTCTTGACAAAACAGTCGTACGCAAAAACGCGGTGTTCTATAGTCCATGGCTCCATGGCTTTAACTAAAAAGAAAATAAAAAATGCTAAGACTTCGCGAACCTAACGCCACCTACTACACATATGTCACTCCACCTAGTGGTGAGTTCTAGCCATTTCAAAGACGATAATGAAGAAAACAGGAAATATGTAAAAAATAAAAAGTTATATTAAACTTTCTATAAAGTGATAGATAAATGTAATGGTAAACATATATAATGGATGTATTTAAGGACAATACACATAATCCAAACAGACAATACTGGTCTGCTGATATGCTGACTGGAGGACAGACCTGCACAAGTTGCTTTGTAATGTCGGGGCACCAACTGGGTGTCCTCCTTTAATGAAGTCAAATGAAACAAAACAAAACTGGATGTGATGGCCCCAACAAAACACACCTTTTCAGCCCAATAGACAAATTTTCTTTGCAGTTGTGTCAACACGATGGTGCTTGCTTCATGTCGAATTTGTGAGTCCAACATCAGACTCCATGCTCTGGGGGGCCAGCAGCTTTTCAGGAGTCCCACCCAGAAGGACAGGGGCAGCTCTGGGCACTGTGGCTGAGTCAGTTCCCCTCATTTGGTTTCTTCACAGAGCTGCAGGTGGATAAGGAGAGACAGTCAGTGTGAGCGCCCCCTCTCGTCTCAGAGTGGTATCACTTACCTCACAGAGACAGGAAGGTCATCTCCAGGTGGGCACACATGTGTGACAATACATAGAACTGGCCTGCTCATTTGTTTGCACTGCTTGTATTGTTGTATTCAGCAGCACTTTGAGAATTGATTCTCATTACATGTTTATTTGCACTTCATTTTTGTTCATCCTTGGATTAACATGGAGTTGATAGTTTGAAAATGTAACAATAAATGTAATAAATGATTCCTGTAAACTTAAGATATAGCAAATGTAAATTTGGTGTAAAACACATTATGACATCTTTGGGACTTGAAATTTAAGACTTGACTCAAAACCTGCTTGACTTGACTCAGGACTTGGAAGTGAAGAGAAGAAAAAAAGGAGAAGTGAGAGCTGGAAATAAATAGAAGGAGAGCAGTGACAGGGCCTCACCACCAGAGGGCAGAGCTGAGCAGAGCAGAGGACTTGGGGACCAGCAGGTTTGGTGACATCTGTGTGACTGATGGCCTTTGGTGTGCACTGATAATTTGAACCCAAGTCCATTGATTTTAACATTTTTAACATTTTGTTTGTATATTTCTGGTATTTTTTGTAAAAGCTTGTAAAGACCCCACTATCTTTATTCCTCCCCCTTACTGTCCACCAGCCTGTCCTGACTATAAACAGATGTCATTGAAAATGCAGGACATAAAGAAATGAGCTGCTACTGTGACAAATTTAAACTGTGAGGACACAAACATGTCACTCCTGTGACCCCCACACGTCCTGTGAAGTCAGCTGATGAAGTGCTGCGGATTTCCTTTGCTGTCATTTTGATCAAATCACTTATGGGCAGAGCTGGGAATGGACAGCAGTGGTTAGCAGTCATGGGGGTCTCTTCACATTCCACTCAGACCAACTCTGTGCCCACTGGACTGGACTTTAGGACGCTGACAGTCCATTTGAAGCTCATCCACCTGTTTTATTACAAATTATCCATCCATCCATCCATCCATCCATCCATCCATCCATCCATCCATCCATCCTCTTCCGCTTATCCGTAGAGATGACCAGACTTCTCTCTCCCTGGCTACTTCTTCTAGCTCTTCCCGGGTAATCCCGAGGCATTCCCATGCCAGCCATAAGACATAGTCCCTCCAGCATGTCCTGGGTCTTCACCAGGGCCTCCTCCCAGTTGGACATGCCCGGAACACCTCACCAGGGAGGCGTCCAGGAGGCATCCTGATCAGATGCCTGAGCCACCTCATCTGACTCCTCTCGATGCGGAGGAGCAGCGTCTCTACTCTGAGCTCCTCTAGGATGACCAGGCTTCTCACCCTATCTTTAAGGGAGAGCCCAGACACCCTGTGGAGGAAACCCATTTCAGCTGCTTATATTTGCGATCTCGTTCTTTCGATCACTACCCATAGTTCATGACCATAGGTGAGGGTAGGAGCGTAGATCAACTGGTAAATTGAGAGCTCTGCCTTACGGCTCAAATTAGTAGAAGGAATAAGAAAACTGAGCTCAGCACCACTGAGGTGTTTAGTGTGCAAAGGTCAGCTGGCCAATGTCACCGGTCAGTATGTGAGGTCTGAGTGGCCAAGGACAGAAGTGTCACATGTCAGTCTTGTCTTCCATGTCCATTATGTCTTCACTTCTAAAATCAGGCCCAGTGTTTGTCCTTCTAAACCAACAGAGTGTCATTGTCATCATCTAATTACTGTGACATGAGGAGAGTCCATCATGACAAACAGCTGAGTGTTAAGCTCTGCAGTGACCAGAATGTCTAACAGTTGTCTTTGCATGATGTCCTACAAATCTGACAAAATGTTTACACATCCTGAGTCCTGAATGACACAAAGAAATCCCATTTTGTCACACACACACACCTCCCCCCCCATTGTCACCGTCTACAATTCCATGTGGCCTCTCAAGTGCAGGTCAGTGTCAGTCTCATTTCTTTAGGTTCATGTCTAATTTTAATGTCCATGTGTCCATTTCAATGACTTCTCACCTGTTAGTACAGCATGAAGGCAGGAGACCCTCTGAGGTGTTTGTTGCCTTACTTATAAGAACAGCGGTGGTCTCGGGTTCAAGCAGGCTCAGTAAAAAGTTAAAATGCCAACAGTCATTGAGCCTTTGAGCTCTGTGGCCTTCTGTCTGTCTGTCCCTCCTCATGTCCTCACTTCTCTCTCTTTATCTCCACAGCCTGGTCTCATGCAGTCTCACCTCCAGATGTTCCTCATCTCTCTCCTCAGTCCTCTCTTCTCCACACTCACAGATGACTGAACTGAACCTGACCTTCAACAAACTGGGAAATTCAGGAGCTCATCAGCTGTGTGAGGGTCTGAGGACCCCAAACTGTAAATTAGAGACACTGTGGTGAGTAAAAAGGGTGAGGTTTGTGGGGTTATGAAGTCACAGCTGATGGCCTGATGGACGGACTGATCACAGGACACCCCGTGGACTGACTGAAGGAAGGAGAAGGACAGACAGTGGGATGAGAAGGACAAAGAGCAGTGGACAAGTGGAGCTGGATGGAGGTGACAGACAGGGAGGGCAATAAAGATAATAAGAGACAACAGAAGGAGAACAACAAAGAGGAGGAGTGTGAGATGAGCTGAGAAAAGGAAGAGCAGAAAAGGTGGACAGACTTAGGGACAAGGACACAGGGAGGAGAGGTGACAGGATCACGACAGCAGGCAAAGTGGACAGGAGGAGAGGGTGGACAGGGTTATGGGGGTCACTTGGAACTAACAAGAGAGAGAAGATCCAATGTCAGTGGACAGGGTGGTGAGGGGACAACAAGAAGAAACAAGAGGACAGAAAAGAAAGAAGAGAAGACATGAGAGTGAGGAGAGTGGGAAAGAAAATAATAAATAAGAGAGACTGAACATTAATGAAGAGAGCAGGACACAGGAAGTGACCACAGAGGGGTCAACACCATGTCACCTGGACACACCACCTTCTGTTGTGATTTCTCTAACAGCACAATATAACAAAGGAGTGAGGCCTCTAGAATAGCCCACCAAACAGATGTCACCCCCAGGCAGGCCCACCCCAGGCAAACAGGAGGCTTCAGTCCTGACTAGGCCTCAGAAAGGAGCTCAGGCTTTTAAATTGAAAATAAAATCAAAAAGAGTCTCAGAGGCGTGAAGTGAGTCTGACCAGAGGGAGAACCGTGAAAACTCCAGCTGGAGCAGAGACAAGTCCACAAGTGGTCTTCATAAAAGACGAGGTTTATTAACAAAAGAGCCAAAGGGGCTGCCAAAGGCAATCCAAAGATAACAACATTCAAAAAGCACAAACTGTAAGAGAATCTGAACTCAAGAGCCAAAGGTTCAAAGACAATAATCAGAATTAAAAACAAAAGAGCAAAATACTCACAAAGACCACCAATCACCAGAGCAGTCAAATGAGCCGCAGCCTATAGAGAGTTGGGGGGGCAGGTGGTCCTGCGTCTTGGGATCAAACCACAAAATACAAGGAACGGGAGAGAACTGCAAGACACGTACATAGATACTAAATAATAATAAAATAGAGTAAAAATAACAGAAAATACAGAATTAAACAAATAATAAATGAACAGAACAATGTTATAAAAACAATGAAGGAGAATAAAAAAAATACATAAAACTGTCAGCAGGAGCCACGGAGGACCCCTGGCCTGACTAGAACACCTTCACTGAGATGAGATGAAACCAAAAGGCCTTCAGACAACATTGACCTGACTGGACAGTGAACTGAGTGACCATCAGGGTGTCACACATGTCATATGACTTAGGGACACTGAGGAGAATTCTGGGACATTGACCTGAGTGGGCATGTCACAGTGATAATACAGTGTGTGAGGTAGGGTCCTCTTATGTTTGTAACTCACACTTGTGTCCTTCACAGGCTGTTTGATAATGAGATCAGTGAGAGTGAGAAGAAGAACCTGAGGTCACTAGAGGAGGAGCTGAATAGGACTGGACGGCAGGTGGATATCTACACAGGAAAATACTGAACATGCTGATCAACTGACCCCAGTGACGGCGCCACCTGTCCACTCTCTGAATTCTTCTCTTTATTCTTTTATAATCTCCTCCGCTCTCCTCCACATTTAATAAACTCTCCATGCCTTCTTTTCAGCCTCTGTGCTTCTTCTTTAAACTCACTTGTGCTTCTCCACCCTGTCACCCTGAACTTGTCACTAAACTCCACAAGTTCAGACCAGAGACCTCTGAGTTTCACCAGCCAGAGGACCACAATGAGAATTGTCATTTGAAACCAGCTGAAGTCACAAAGCCCACTGAGGGGAGCAGCAGGAGCAACACAAGTGGACAGTCCAGTTGTAGGGTGATGGAGAGTGAGGCTAATCCTGGCATTAGTGACAAATTCCGGACACGCCATAGGTCAAGCTGATGGTGGCCTGAGCTGAAACCTCATAAACATGCTGCTCCTCAACATCATGTGGTGTTGTTTGAACCTGTGTCTGCTCCACTCCTTTTTCACTGCCTCATTTGCACACAATTCATGTCATCTTCTGTTTGTGACTGAACAGACTCTACCATGTGCTGATCTGGACTTCTGTGACACTTTAACACACACACGGCTCAGGTTTCTTTGTCTTCTTTATCATTTCCTAATTGTCACCTTCACTCGTGTCCTCTTTAGAGAGCAGTGGCCTGAAAAAGTGAGCGATTTAAAAAGTAATGAGAGAAAAAAGGACAAGACAAGGAGAACTCAGGCCTGTTGGTCTAGAAAGTGTGAGGGACTGGCAGCCCAACCAGGGTTGGATCTCATGCATTGAACCCGATGTTGACCTTGAACTGGACTGAATGGGTTCAGACAATGGAGGGATGGAGGACACCAAACACATAATAAGAAATAAGAGTGGAACTGGGATGAGAGTCCAATTACTGAGGGCTTGGATGATGGCGCGTGAGACCTCAGCTTGAAGGTGGGCATCTCCTGGACAGCTGGACAAGGAGCAGAGTTTGGACAGATGGACTTTGAGTGTGACAGAGGAGAAGAGACAGAGAGACAAACAATGGTGCATGAAGAAGAACTACCAAGAGAAACATGGTTAGATAGACAGGAGAGATGGGGGCAGAAGGAGAGAGTCAAATAGGACAGAGGGGGACAATAAATGGAGGAGAGAAGGAAGAGGCCATTTTAAAGTGAGACAGAGGAAAAGCCGAGTCACATCAGAATGGAGCAGAGAGTTTGATTTCCAAAGTCAACAGCATTGAAGGAGACATGATGGCCATCTGCACCCTCTCCTGTGCTGAGAAGTCCGAAAATCTTTGTGGACAAGAAGACTCTGCTCTGCCTCAGTTGTGGTTCAAGCAAATCCATGACATTTAATAGTGAGGAAGAAAAAACATTATTAACTGTAATGATTATAAGTATTTAACTCAAGGACTGTATTTTGTATTAATCATGCTGCAGAGAGCTATATGATTATTACTTCTATATGATTTGTTCTTCGTTTAGGGAGAAAAAGAATTAAGCTTGTGCACAGAATTATTAGATAACTTGAATTCTTTTATGCGAAAATGCTGATCTCTTGATACTAACAGAACAACCTGTGATATTATAAATCAATGTGATCGTTTCTGAATTCTTGCTTAAAGCCATGAGAAACATGTCCTTTGTGGATTGGTGGGTGGGGACTTATTGATCTAACCAAACAAAGTCTGATGAGGATATTAAAGCTGTGAGAATGTAATTTCTTTATAACTAATGTACTATAAGAAACTGCTTTAAACTGGTCTTATGTGTGTGTGCTGATAAGAGCGTATTTCTTAGGAACGTGAGCGCCCTAATAGCTCTTTATTTGGAAAAGAAATTCTGTGCACTTGTGCATGTAATAATCAGGATGTAACCATAATTTACAGCAATTTATCTATGACCTTAAAATGAACTGTCATGTGTTTTTCTCTTTGGCTAATGGATAGGCTAGATAATAAAAAGAAAAAGAATTTTTCTTTCAGGAGGCTGTCTGATCTGACCAGGCAGTAGCACTGAGCTGGGGGTCTGCAGTCTCTTTAAACTCACCAAGAATAAAGAAATTGCTTTTAATTTAAATTGATGTTTTTGTCTCCCATCATTTTTCGACTTCAGCGTCCACAACAGCCATTAAAGGTTATGCAGTAAAAAGATCCAAATAAAGACCGCAGTCGCAGAGATGGAAATGTGTGGTGCATTCTGCATCATGGGGTATACCAGCCCAAGAAACACAAGGTGTGTGTGGTATTTGATTGTGCAGCTTCTTTTCAGAGGACCACACTAAATGAGCAGTTTCTTCAGAGGCCAGACCTTACTAGCACACTGACTGGTGTCATTATGAGGATCCACCAAGAATCTATGGCATTAATGGCTGATGTGGAAGCCATGTTCCTCCAGGTTAGTGTTCCTTCAGAGGATGCTGATTTACTCCGATTCTTATGGTGGCCAGATAGTTACATTAAAGGAATGCAAGTGCCATTGTTTGGTGCCACCTCCTCACCAAGCTGTGCTAGTTATGCTCTCAGACAGTGTGCCGAGGACATTTATTTGATGCTCCATTAGTAGACACAGTTTTGTACAATTTTTTTATTGATGTTTGCATAAAGTGTTGAAGCAGATCAGACAGCTCAGGCACCCTCAGCCCAAAAGAAAGCACTCGGAGTCTCAGGACAGGCAGCAGAATCAGACTTTATTGTACGGCGCACATACAAACTCAGCTCAGATGACTTGAGACCCGAGTATTCTGTGAGCTTCAGATTTATTACAATTCTCATCACAAAATATCCCCCATTCACACAGATTCCCATCATCTGCTTTCCTGGGTTTCTCATGATGATGACCTCGCTCAGCACCTTTTCTCATAACAATCACCAGATGTTGTCGACTTTCTCATAATAATATCCTGCCATCATAAACTTTCTCATAACAATTTACCCTTCACTATCTGTTTCTTCATTAAAATCCCTTTGGCTCATAAGACGTATTTGCCTCTTTGAGGTGAGCGTCACCTGATCACTCCTCCCTAATCCTGAGCTGTTAAAGATTGACGGCTTTTAGTTAATTAGTTCTCACCACTACTTTGGACTCCGTAGAGCCCACCTGTGAAAACTGGACTGCTTAATTAATAACTCAGTTAATGTTTACTCATTGCACTAACATCTCTTATGGCTGACATAATAGATAGCCATGCCAGTTAGGTGGCAGTGCGCAGCTTCACTGGTAAGGACTACGCTGTGGACAGCTTGGCGTTGTGCCTCTTGACTATTTGAAATAAAAGTTCGGGCCCATAACAATTAATGCTTACATAGTTTAAAACTGGTTTAGTATACACTTCTGTAACTTTATTATTATTCATAAAGAGGCACAAACATATAAACTTAA
This sequence comes from Erpetoichthys calabaricus, assembly GCF_900747795.2. Lineage (NCBI taxonomy): Eukaryota > Metazoa > Chordata > Cladistia > Polypteriformes > Polypteridae > Erpetoichthys > Erpetoichthys calabaricus. Next base: position 356,045,118 of record NC_041394.2, on the reverse strand, counting down.
ATGCTTCTTTAACCTACATATATATATATATGAGCGTAGTAGTGAAACAGGACAAACTTTAAAAATCAAACAGGTATCGCTAGCTAAGCGGAGGTAAGGTACGCTCCAAAACGTGACCAGAGGAAGAGAGATTTGAACAGAGGCTGGTGTGTGAGTGAGGAGGGCCCCGCCTGGCTCCCCACTGCTGACGTCACGTCTCCCCCCACTGTCGAAACCACAGCATCTGTCTCAGATTAGTAGAATATATCCCTCCTACATGTGAACTATTATTCTTAGCGCCATGAGACAAGTCACAGAATTAACCAGAAAGTTCAAGCAAATTATAGAAAAAAGCCTGATCTAAATCTGTTAAGTAGTTCTCTCGTTCGCTAGCTAAGCGGAGGCAAGGTAAGCTCAGAGGCTGGCACGTGAGTGAGGAGGGCCCCGCATCTCTGCCCTCAGATTCGCATAAATAAATCAGTACAGCAAGCGAACTATGATACTTAGTGCAATGACAGATGTCAGAAAATCAACCGGAACGTTGAAGCAAATTATAGAAAGAAACCCGATCTAAATCCGTTAAGTAGTTCTCTTGTGAAAAGTGGACAGACATACAGACAGACGTTTGATTTTATGTATTGTGGCAAAAGCGCTCTCTTGGCATCAACTCGACACAGACAGCGGAGGCACGTATTAAAATGAACAAAAAGATTTTATTTTTGTCTTCCTCGTGTCCCACAGGACCTACACCGTCCCCAAAACACACACAAAAGAGAAACACCACAAATGTCACTAGTCTTTCTCCTCCACTCCTCCTAGGCAGCTTTGTCCTCCTCCTCTTGACTCTGGCGCCCCAAGTAGTGGCTGCAGGCTCCTTTATAGCCCACCCAGAAGAGCTTCAGGTGATAATTAACCTAATTAAGGCTGCACTCCCGGTGTGACTGTATTGCTGCCCAGACGGGCTCAGGAAGCCGTGCAGCTCACCCTGGCGGTGGCCACGGAGCCCAACAGGGATGAGCTCCGGTGTTACACAATTGTGGCCCTGATGTAACCCAGGGGGGCTTCCAGCAAGTGTTCCGGGGGATGTAGTGTGCATCCCATGGCTGCTCCCCCGGATCCAGTGTCAAAGGGGCGTCCCGGCCAGGCATGCGTCCTGGCTGTCTGCCACAATATATATAGAGATATTTATACACACACTATTATGAAAGCTTGCCTGTAGTGTTCCCATCATTAAGCCTTGAATGCTCAGACAAACTTGCTTAATCTACAGTACGTCAGGCAGAAGGCCCAGCACTTGTGTTCCTAAAACAAAATCTCGCTGCTCGTCAGCTCACCTCCTTCACAGAACACAACATCCTCGATTCACAGAAATTCAAAACAAAGCAAGTAAAAGGGCAGGCAGGCTGGTCTTTTATGCTAAAATCAGTTGTGGCCTTTCTTAATGAACTCCTTCATGGTCTAAGACTATACTAACGTGCACCAGGATATAAGGCTTGTTTTCATGTATGCTCCTGATTCTCTTTGAATATCTGCAGATCATCAACTTTAAGAATATACTTTTCTATAAAAGTCAGTTAAATCAGCTGGATAAAGTGTGTTTCTGTATCACAATCTGAAAGCTGCCTCTGTTAGACAGGAGGCTTTAAGATATCAAGGTGGGTTAGCAACGGTCAAGTTGTGTTGGAAAACATCGCTGAAGATGACAGGGCAAAGGAAATAACAGGCCTTGACCTCGATCGAGTTTTACTTCTTACTGAAAGAGCACTGGGGGTACAGGCGTGTATCCAGTCTGACTGCTTCAAGTTTAGAGTTGACATCAACACCAAATCTCTAAGCAGAAGTTTACTGTCCATGGTGAGCTCTGTATGTGTCCCACTGGGATTCTTAGCATCAGTGATTTTGCCAGCAAGAAGCATTTTACAAGAGTTGTGTGGGTTGAGAATAGGGTGGGATGACGCTGTGCCAGGACACCTCACTCAGCAGTGGTCCAGGTGGATGTAAGATCTCCATCAGTCAGGTGAATTTGGACTCGATGGATGTTTCAAGCCAGCATGCTTTGGTGAAGCGGTTTCTGCTCCGTTGCATCATTACTCTGGTGCTAGTCAAGTAGGGTATGACACAGTCACATGTCTACTTCAACAGAACTGTAGCAAACTACTTTGTCAGTGAAAACGCTAGAGTTGGGCCAGTCAAGTCCATAACCATCCCATGATTAGAATTAACAGCATCAACTTTAGCAGTACGCATGGACAGAATGCTAAGGAAGGAACTACAGCTGCCATTACAACATTCTGTGTTTTGGACAGACAGTAACTAAATACATTAACAACGAGACAACAAGATTCTGCACATTTGTGGCTAATAAGGGATCAGCTGTTCTACAAACGTCAAAGGTGTCTCAATGGAAGTATGTGAGCTCTCAAATCATTCCTGCTGATTATGCATCTAATGGACAAAATGTGGATGTCTTTATGCAGAACAAGGTTTGACTGTCTGTGCCCGACTTTCATACCAAACCAACCAATGAAGGGCAGAATGTCGAGATCCCCTGGCAGACCTGACTACAACAGACCCTGAGATAAAGAGAAGTGTCCTGGTTAATTCAATTTTGTCTAATGAAAGGGTAGATAGAGTTAATCCACTGACAGAGTACATCTTCTTATGGATGACACTTAAAAGAACAGTGGCATGGTCCTTTAGATTAAAAATGAAATTACTTAACCACTCCGAAATGAGAGAGGAGCTAAGAGCAAACAGAGCACAGAGTGAAACAGACAAAGTTCTACAACAACGCCAGCTGCACCAAGGAAGGTGGTCTTCTCAAATGCAACTAAAGAAGAACTGAGGAGCTTATGCAAGCTGAGATGGAAATGATCCATCATTGTCAGTATCAAGAGCTCTACAAAAGAAGAAGAGTAGCTGGGAGCTTGCGCTGATAGCAGTAACATCTACAATCTAAATCTGATACCTCAAGATGGAATTCTTTGTGTTGGAGGGAGACTCAGTCTATCGGCCATGCCAGAGAAAGCCAAGTACCCTGCTGTCATGGCTAAAGACCATCATGTGTCACAGTTAATACTACAAGAGATTCCTAAAGAAATACGTCATGTTGGGTGCTTTCATATACTTCTCAATTGCATCAATGGCCCCGTATTCCCAATGCTAATTCTTGAAACATGAGAGTCCTGTCCATGTGTAAAACTTGTCACAGGCTGCATAGCACAACTGGTCACCAACTAATGGCGGACCTACCTAGAAACAGAGTCCTTCCAGATGAACATGGATTTGTCTGTAAAGTTTGTGTGAAGACGATAACAATGACATTTGGTAGACAAATCCTTAAGATCTGTCTTCTGCAAGAAGCAGAGTGAGGCATATTTCTTAATTTTCTAATGACTTTCTAATGACTGATTTGTGTGTTATGGTAATTGTTTCTAGGAACAGAAAACAAATAGGGGCCGGGTATATGTGAGCCAGGCTTTGCATTGACATTTGTTATGTCCTGTTAAGTTGAATTTACTTTGTAGTACAAGATTAGCTTTTGTATTAAGAATAGGGGTCGATAATGATTCTGTTTTAATGGGATATTGTTTCTTTAGGATGGGATGCTGGGTTGCAGGGGTTAATGTGAACAGAAAGCATTATAAGTTGGTGCGTGTGGATTAATAAAGCTGTGGAAAAACACAGTTTTCTTACTGTGTCTGTCTTAAAGTTTCATATTATACCTGTGAAAATATATAACTTAGAAAATAAACGTTGTTTGATTTACACAGCAATAGAGTGGATAAATATGAAGTCCCAAGGACTGGACATGTGTAAATTATAGTAGCAGCCACACGTTGTTTCTCACCTACACTCAGTTCATTTCTGATCTGCCATCCCTCCTGTTACATTATTTGACTTTGCTATGTTAACTTTTGTTTTCTGAGATTGGGTTGTAAGCCCTTTGCTCAACGCACCTGGAGTGACCTGGAACACTGATTTTGGGATGTTCTTCCCCTAGAGAGATGTCTTCACCATGGTGTGGTCACTTTAAAGAGTTTTTGGAAATGGGAAAATATGTGCAAAGAAACAAGAGATGATGTTTTAGCAAAGTTTGGGTTTTCTTGTAAAGTTATGGCAGCCCATTCTTGATCCATCTCAACCATGGCAGAATGTTTCTATGGACTTTATCACAGATCTGATACTGATAGTAGGTAATCACTTTTCTTCATACATTCATTTTATTCCCCCTAAAAACTACCTTTATGGGTTTACATCAGTTTCCTTCATCAATCATTGCAGGTTGTGGATCACAATTCATGTCTTGGTTTTGGAGAAGTGTTTGTGATTGCTTGAGTTGTACTGTCAACTTAACGTCTGGTTTTCACCACAAAGAACTGAAGAGTCAAAGCATCACTGACAAATGTCCAGTCGTTATCACCAAGTAGTCACAGTCCAATGTCTGTTTAATGGAGAATGCAAAAATGATAGAAATGAAAGAATTCATGGACACATTTAGCATAAAGGCCCACCAAAGCACTATACAGTATATACAGTACCTCACTCTATTGTTTCATCAAACACAAAAGCCAGAAAAACTGTCACATTCTTGTGTCACATTCGTTATTTTCATGTCAACATTTCAGACTATCACTGTGGTCCTTTCTTCTCACAATCATGTCTGTGGCATTCCCTCCATGTCACCTTTCTCATAAATGTCACCTTACTTTAATTATTTTCACAGGTTTTGAGATGGATTTGGCGGGAATTTCCATTATATTTTTATACCACAGAAATTAAATCTCTCTGTAATGCAACAACAGTGTCAAATTTGTGTTGAGAAAAATAAATAATAGAAACATAAATATTATTATTATAAGGGCATACTGATGCTCTATGTTTTTACATGACAAGGTATAAAAGGTTTAAAATAATGTTTTTCATACTATGTTCAAATTAAGACTTGTGATATTAAAATGTGAGTGGTGTGAATATAATATTATTAGATGAGATTATTACTGTAGATGAGATACAGTTTGTAAATTGATAAAATATGTAAAGAAGACCGTGGAGCTCATAATGCAATGGCTGACTCTGTAAGTGACGGTACATCTGACAGGAGTTTGACACGAGCTGAAGTGTTTGTAGACAGGAATGTCAGCAGATGCTGAACTCTCTGCGTCCTGATGGGCGTTACGTACATCGAGAGTAAATGTTCATATAGTGCCATGAGTGTAGATTGTATTAGCTGAGCACTCAGATTAAATCACCATTGTGTGTTTGGTGGAGATATAAAACAAGTGACTGGGGTGTCGTCTAGTGAGGACAACTATAATCTTTGTTGTATTAGCCATCTCAGGGTGGTCTCACTAATGAGGAACACGACAAGTGACAGGTGATTTGTTGCTTGATTTTAGCAGAGTGTAACTCTTGGTTTATGTAAGATATGAGACTCGCTGTGTCATCTCGCTTTACCAGGACTTTTCCAACATAATCAAGGCATACTATAAAAGAGTGGGTTTGGAGACAATTTTTCTTTTCTGTTTATTTTTGGACATTATTAAGCTTACAACAGCATTGCAGCAATCAAAAGCAACTTGGATGGCTCAAGAAGGAAAGACTCCTAGCTCTGTAACTGCTCGAGGGAGCCCACCTGACACGAAGCCTGCTGTGTGGACATTAATTTAAACCATTCAGGTGAATGAAATTATTTCATTTAATTAAGTCCTAGTGTTTGATAAGTTGTTTCTCTGAAAAACAAACCTGTGCATGTTAAGGTGAAATAAAGTTTGTTTTTACCTCACTGACACAACCTTGTGTTCACTGAAATGAGTCACCGAGACATTAGCAGTTGATTTAATACCTGATTCACGTAATGCAGGTCATCTTTGTGTGGCACTTACAGTAGTGGACAAACTGGGTAAGCCAAATGAAAGGTCCAGATTGTAATTTGTAGGTCCAGAAGTGTGCAGCCTGTCATTGCTGAGGGTCCCAGGGGTGATTATTGCAGGGTGTGCACATAATGCAAGGGTTAACACGCTAAGGTATTGTTTGAGGGGCATTTCTTGTCACCAATTATGAAAAAAAACTAAAAGGTTTGTGTCCTCACTTGTATTTTAATCACTGGCCTCATTGAGCTCAGATTCTGCTGTTTGTTACTGTTGACATTTTCCATCAATGATCTTATTAGTGATAGGAAAATTGATTTTATTGCATTAAGTAAAACATGGCTTAGCTCTGATGGTGCGGCTATTTAATTCGAATCTGCTCCTCCGAATTACAGCTTTACTCATGTGGATCACCAAGGTAAGAAAGGAGGTGGTTTAGCAAATATTTACTCAAGTCAGTTAAAGTGTAAAGATGTCAGCTTTGATACATTGAAGTCTTTTGAGTACCTTGCTGTTGTTATTCATGGAGTTTCTCAGTCTCTAGTATTGTCCTGGTATAGACCTCCTAAATATAATGCTTCTTTCTTTGAGGTATTCTCAGACTTAGTGTCAATTATAATAACTAACTATGACAGGTTCCTAATAGTTGGCGACTTTAATTATCATATCGATAATCAGTGTGACCCGAAAACAAAAGAATTCATGAACCTCTTGTACTCTTTTGATTTGAGCCAGCATGTTAGTCAGCCAATACACAAAAGAGGGCACACGTTGGATTTAGTGATTACTAAAGGATTAAAAGTTGATGTGAGGCAGATCGTGAATATCGGTTAATAAGACTATTTTCTCTTACTATTTAATATAGAAATACTGATAAATAAAATAAATAAGAAGCAAACTGTTAAAAACATTTATTTGATTCATCTGCAGCTTCAGAGTTTACAAACATTTTAAGCAGCCAGTCCGTTTGTAGTGCTTACTACAATAGTGATAATAATGTCAATAGTAAGGTGGGAAATGTTAATGTTAAAGTGAGAGCTGCTGCTGACATAGTCGCTCCTGAAAAAACATTTAAAAAATTCTCCGTCTTGGAAGGCCCGTGGAAGACCCAAAGAGTGTCTGATCTAAAGAGAACATGCCGGAGAGCTCAGCGTAAATGGAGAAAAACTAAACTGATTATATGCTACAGTATTAGATGTTGAAGGCTAAAATAACAGAATACAACAACATAGTCCATCTTGAGAGGCCGTGTTATTTCTCTAGAATTATAAATAACAATGCTAGTAATCCCAGAGTCTCATTCTCTACAATTGATCATTTTGTAAACTGTGGTCACTCAATGGGATGCCTCCAGAAAACTTCCAGTGAAACTTATGAGGCTTTTGGTAAATTTTTTAATCACAAAATGAATGATATTAGAAATAATTTACCATATTTACGCGTGTACCGCGTGCACATTTTCTCCCGAAAATTAGCATTAGAAAACCACGTGCGCATCATACACAAGGAAATTTTTTTCTGTAATGTTTACTTCTTCTGCTTGGGCTCTCTTGCTCGCTCTCTCTCTCGCTCACTCGCTCGCTCTCTCTCTTGCACTCTTGCTCTTGTTTTTGAATCAGTTTGGCATCGTCATTCAGCATGGATAGTATCAAGTGTTTACGCTCCTTCATGGCGAGAGAGAAACTAAAAGCGATTTTGGAAGCAGAGAAGACAGGAAATCGGGCAGCAGGTCACAAGTACGGTGTTCCAGAGTCATGTGTTTGAGATTGGCGACTGAAGAAAGAAAAACTTTCATCATGCAACAAAAACAGAAGGGCATTTCATGGAAAACGTGCCCTAAACGCTTCCTATACAATCACAACATGCGTCGTACACGGGACAAAACGGTTTTCATGATTTTCTTTGTAAAAATTAGGGTGCGCGTCTTACACGAGGACGCGTGGTACACGAGTAAAAACGGTAGTACATCCCCCCAATACTGATCCTCTTAAACCCCGTTATTCCATCCATCCATCCATCCATCCATTTTCCAACCCGCTGATTCCGAACACAGGGTCACGGGGGTCTGCTGAAGTCAATCCCAGCCAACACAGGGCACAAGGCAGGAACCAATCCTGGGCAGGGTGCCAACCCACCGCAGGACACACACAAACACCAAGCACACACTAGGGCCAATTTAGAATCGCCAATCCACCTAACCTGCATGTCTTTGGACTGTGGGAGGAAACCGGAGCGCCCGGAGGAAACCCACGCAGACACGGGGAGAACATGCAAACTCCACGCAGGGAGGACCCGGGAAGCGAACCCAGGTCCTCAGGTCTCCCAACTGCGAGGCAGCAGCGCTACCCACTGCGCCACCGTGCCACCCCCGTTATTCCATTTTAAGCAAATTAAATTCTTTCACTAAGATAGATTTACCCGATTTATATAAAATAATTTCTCAACTGAGACCTTTCAAATGCATCCTTGAGCCAATACCAACAAGTTTTTTCAAAGAAGTATCTGAAGTGCTAACTGAGAGTGTTCTTGACATAGTAAATTCATCATTAGATACGGGGGTCTTCTGAGACTGTCTTAGGACTGCTGTAGTTAAACCCCTGCTCAAGAAAAATAATCTCAACCCCTCTGCTTTTGAAATTTTTAGACCGATTTCTAATCTACCTTTCTTAAGTAGAATTCTAGAGAAGGCAGTCATTATGCAGCTAAATGATCACTTGAATAAACCTGCTGTTCTTAATAAGTTTCAGTCGGGTTTCAGAACAAATCACAGCACAGAAACTGCACTCGTTAAAGTAGTAAATGACTTGTGGGTAAATGCAGACAGAGGCCATTTATCTGTTCTCATCCTCCTAGATCTGAGTGCTGCATTTGACACCATTGACCACAATATTCTTAGAAATTGCCTTAGTCAATGGGTGGGCCTCTCTGGCAGCATCTTAAATTGGTTTGAATCCTACCTGGCAGGGAGAAAATTCTTTGTTAGTTGTGGTAATTATACTTCAGAGACACATGATATTCTATATGGTGTTCCACAAAGATCTCCCCTGGGTCCACTGCTCTTTTCAATCTCCACGCTTCCATGAGGTCAGTTTATCTCAAGGCTTAACGTGAGCTACCACAGCTATGCTGACGACACACAGCTGTATTTATCAATAGCGCCTGAGGACCCTGACTCTCTTGGCTCACTGACCCCAAAGTCTTACTTGTGTTTCTGAGTGGATGAGTAGTAATTTTCTCAAACTAAATAAGGAGAGATCAGGAATCTTAGTGATTGGCAAAAATGGATATAATGAGGGTATTAGAAATAAAGTTGATGCATTAGGATTAAAAGTCAAGATGGAGGTAAAAAATTTAGGGGTAACTATTGACTGTGACCTAAATTTTAAATCACATATTAATCAGATTACTAGGACAGCATTTTATCACTTAGGGAATAAATCAAAACTTAAATCCCTTATAACTTTGCAAGATGCTGATAAATTATTTTACAGATTACTGTAACACACTCCTCTCAGGACCCCCAACAGAAAGACATCAATTGAATGCAATGAGTGCAGAATGCAGCTGCTAGAATCTTATCTAGTAAAGGAAAATCTGAGCACATCACCCCAGTTTTAATGTCACTACACAGGTTACCTGTGCCATTTAGAATTGACTTTAAAATACTGCTTATGATTTACAAAGCCTTCAACACATTTTTTGTTGAGTTAGATCTTACACTTGTTTTTTTACTAATTTTTGGGTGGTGAATCCAGAAATGACCCCAGTTTTTTGCTATCACATACAGTTTTTACAATACAGGGTACCCTCCATTTTTGTCAAAAAACATACAAATTTTACATACAATGAAAGAATAATGAAATAATAACTTGAATGTACTGTTTATTTAAATTTCTTTTGTTCATACAAAGGATTTATTGTTACCCTATGACATTCTTTTTACAGTAAAACATTTGAAAATTAATCGGGTAAGTGGTTAAGGTACAAATTTACGCTTATAGCTTTTCCTGGAGTGTTCAGTGTTAGGACAATCCCGCCGGATGCTCCAACAAATAGTCAGCCATTATATGTACATCCCATCTACCCTGATACCATCCTTCCATGACCTTCAAATCTTGGTGGAATCGTTCACCTTGCTCATCACTGATTGCACCAAGGCTTTCCGGGAAGTTAGAAAGATGGCTATGCAGAAAATGCACCTTGATGCTTATATTGCAACCAAGCATTTTGTAGCTGTCCAAGAGTTTCTGGACAATTTCTGTGTAATTGTTTGCTCGTGTGTTTCCAAGAAAGTCCTTGACAATGGCTTTGAATGATAACCAAGTATTCTTTTCGACTTCTGACATTGTCCTGATGAGATGTTCATCTTTGATGAGCTGCAGATCTGTGGACCATCAAACACACTGGCCTTTATGTTTTTCAAATGACAGGCTAGGAAATGCCAAAATGAGGTACTTGAAACAGCCTCCTTCACTTGGCAAAGCTTTAACAAACTGCTTCATCAGATCCAGTTTCATGTGCAGAAGCGGGAATATAATATTCTTTCTATCAACAAGTGGCTCATGTAGAATGTTTGGATCACCTGGTTTTAGGGCAGATCTTGGAGGCCAATTCCTTTCCACCCAATTCCTCTCACGAGCTCTGCTGTCCCACATGCACAGATAACAGAGATACTCGGTGTATCCGAATTGCTGACCAAGAAGGAAGCATACCATTTTAAGGTCAACACAGATGACCCAATTGTGTTGGTGATATTGGAACAACTCAATGACTCTCTTTATCTCTGCATATTCTTCACAAAGAGAAACTGAATGGCCAATTGGGACTGACCCAAATATATTGCCATTGTGAAGGAGGACACACTTTATGAATATGAATAGTCGCCATTCAGTTGAGTTATAAATTGGAATTCCCAATTCCTCCATTAAACCAGGTATGTTATGGCAATACACAAAGCCACTGTCAGTTCTAAAGTACTGCAGAAGCGCAATTTCTCTGGTTCAAAAGTACGATACCTTTGTTCCTTTTTCAAGTTTTTCTCACGCATTCTTGATTCTAGGAGTTCTGAAGCCTTCTTTGATAGTCCCAAATCACGTGCCAAATCACTCAACTCATGCTGATCAAATCCCTTACAAACAGAGTCCTCTTCAATTTCAAACTCTTCATCATTGTTGTCACCTCGTTCATCACCATGATCATGTTCTTCAAGAGAGGGTAGTGTAATGAAAACTGGCACTGGGATTTCATCTGAATGAGCCACTGGACGTATAGCCGATGGTAGACTAGGATACTCTCTGTTACATTTATTTTTCTTGTTATATCCTGAAATTTTTAAAATACAAAAGTAACAGTCACTGAAATGATCTCCTGGCTCTCGCCAAACCATAGGTACACCAAATGGCATCTTATCACGTGTTCCCTTTGTCCACATCTGTAAACCCTCAACACACTGTTTGCACACCTTATGATGAGCCAAAGACTTATCTTGATCACCAAGTTTAACTTTGAAATATGCCAAATAGACTTGCTCTACAAATGTGCTGATATTCGCCCTTTGACTGGGAATGGTGAGACTGGCACAGATATAACAAAATGAATCAGGGTTGTTTAGGCACTTAGGACGAGAAACAGTAGAGCCAGACATGATCTGCAAAAAAGGAAATACGTGTGTAAGTAGAAAAATAGATTTTGCTTATTCAGTACATAGAGCAGCGCACAACCTCTGAGCACACTGTCTTGTGTGTAAATGAATATCCTAAACAAATCCACGCTACAGTAATCACACTAATATAAGCGGGAGAGAAAAAACCTGACATAATAGAAGAAAACTAACTACACTTTCAGAATCAGCAGACCTATTTTAGTGTAAATAAGCTTAAAAATTGAAGTCAACAAAAAATGTGTTCAAAATTGTTCCCCAGTGATGATCTGCTCCATCTTATATACTGGAATGTCTGACATCTTATATTCCAAATCATGACTTTAGATATTCAAATGAGTGTCTACTTAGAATTCTAAGAGCTAAACTTAAAAGAAGAGGTGAGGTGGCCCTCTGCTGTTATGCACCTTAAAATCTGGAATAGCTGACCGATAGAAATTCACCAGGCTAATACAGTGGAGCACTTTAACAAACTGCTAAAATCTTATTATTGTAACATGGCTTTCTCATGGCTTCATTTTAGTTTAACCCTGATATTCTGTATATGCATTTAATGATCTTCTTTTATTTTTCATGGCTCCACAATCCATACAACCCCCTAAGTTTTCTGCTGTTCTCTTTCCTGTTTTCTGTGGTGGCGATCTGCACCACCACCACCTGATCAAAGTACCATGCAGTCCCTACATTCATGGATTGAAAGCTAGAGGTCCTCATGACCGTCATCATCTAATTCTTACATGTGGAGTTTCTTTTTGTTTTTTCTGTCCTCCCTGGCCATTAGACCTGATTAAATTCCCTGTTAATTATCCATCCATTTTCCAACTCGCTGAATCCGAACACAGGGTCACGGGGGTCTGCTGGAGCCAATCCCAGCCAACACAGGGCACAAGGCAGGAACCAATCCCGGGCAGGGTGCCAACCCACCGCAGCACACACACAAACACACACAAACACCAAGTACACACTAGGGCCAATTTAGAATCGCCAATCCACCTAACCTGCATGTCTTTGGACTGTGGGAGGAAACCGGAGCGCCCAGAGGAAACCCTCACAAACACGGGGAGAACATGCAAACTCCACGCAGGGAGGACCCGGGAAGCGAACCCAGGTCTCCTAACTGCGAGGCAGCAGCGCTACCACTGCGCCACCATGCCGCCCCCCCCCCCCCCGTTAATTAGTATTGCCTAAATTATTTTTATATTTTTTGTTCTTTTTTTTTCTTTCTTCATCTTGTAAAACACTTTGAGCAACATCATTAGTATGAAAATGTGCGATAGAAATAAATGTTGTTGTTGTTGTGCTGTCACAAAGAGTGTGTTGTAAATTTAAATAGGAGGACATGCTGCAAACAGAGACGTCTACACGTTTCACCAGTTCAGAATGTAATGTTACTGCAGTGTTGATCAGAAGGTCACACATACGTCACGAGAACGTCACTTGGCAATGTTGCAGTAACGTTACAATAGAAAGTTCTTTAGCTGTTCCCAGGACTTTACCTAAGAACGTTAGCAGGTAACCATTTGGGGACCTTTAAAGACTTCACTCCTGGTCAGCTTCAAACTCAGTGTATGTTGTGTCAACTTGAAGCATTTTTGGATTTTTTTTCATCTTGCTAATAACCCCACACCTTTCAACAGTGAGTTTGGAAGATTCTCCCTGGCTTTCTAAATAAATAAATGACTGGGGCAGGATTACAGGCATTGGATGAAGTTCTGAAGGTTCTTAATGGCAGTTGTATAACTTCTTAGGAAAACGAAACTATTGTTACTTTACAAATTTACATTGCATTACACTGATGGACTGGGCATTAGGACTAATGAGTCAAGCCCCACCACTCTAAGGTCGAGAGAGAGAGACGTGATTGGCCCACTTGACCTCCTCCAGGCCCCTGTCCAGTCATGTGATCTTACTAACTCTCGGCCACCAGTTCAATTGTCACTACCCGATCTGCACTGCCAGCCCAATCCACCTGCATATGCGTATTGAAAGCCTACTTCATCGCGTGTTTTATGGTGCTGCCTGATCTGTTTTACGCATGCTTGAACAAATTTACGATACGTGTGATGTCATAACTGAGCCGATGTGACACACTGCCTGGAAGAAAGACCCTGACGCTGGTCCAATTGTAGCTGGCTTTGATTCAGACTTTAAGATAAAGTCAAAATAAAGAGTCTTACCTGCCATTTCAATATCTGAATGGCTGATCTAATTTAAATAAAACGTTACACATGCAGTAGTTTAATAGCAAAGTATTAAACCTGCACATTTCAAACATCTACAAACAGTTTGATCTCGTATGGTTTCCCATTGGACTCCTTCCAGCTGCTGTACTAAAACTATACATGTCAACCACATTGGTGGTGAATATCAGATTAATTTTAGTTACTAACTGTTAGAATGCAGACATGTTCTTTGTTTAATTTCCTTATTAGAGGCCTGTTGTCTCTTTGAAGTTGGAATGATTAATGTTAAATGTGGAAGCCTGGCAGCATGAAATGTGACTTATAAATATTCACAGATAAATCAATAACTAGTAGTAAAAATAACAAATAAAAAAATTCACCCTGTTTGTAGCTGATGTTTGTTCAGGTTGAGACATTTTTGTGATGTTTTACATGCTTTGGAATATTCATAAACTCCTGTTGTGACGGACCGCTAGACGTTACTGGGCTGATCGAATCCCAGCTGGCCTGACTCTTCAGATAGAAAGACCAGCAGCGACACCGGAGAGTAGTGTGAACACCAATACGGACTCTGGAGAAAGGATAATAGATATGTGTGTGTGTCTGTGCGTGTGTTTGTGTGTGTGTGTGTGTGAGTGTGTGTGGTATCTAAACAGAAACAAATAAATAAATAAGGAACTACATTAACTACATACCAATGAACATAAACGATCAAAATGGCAACACTGATCCATTACAGATTACCCAGGCAGACGAATGACAACCAGCACATTTTCAGTTCTTTAAACCTAAAGAAACTGCTGTTTGTTTAAATGACCAGTAGATGGCACTGTTACTCCAATTTCCAAATGCGGCCACTCCGTGAGGTTCAGGACGGGGTTCGTTTACTAAAAGAGAAATGCTTTACGTTTAAATACAAATCTGATACAGTTAAAACAAATCGAAATTAGCGCCTGAGAGCAAAGTAAACTACAGCGTATTGCCCTTCAGGGTTATCAGTAATTAATATTAATAAGCTGCCCATTCCTAAACTGAAACGGGGTTATCATGGCGCACTCACATATACGAGAACAACATGTAATTATAGGCGTTAAAGTGTGGGCAGGGCCGGATTTTCCTATAGGCGAACTAGGCTTCAGCCTAGGGCCTCAAGATCAAGAGGGGCCTACATTCAAATTGTTAGCAAAATTAAAATTACACTATTCTAAAAACAGTGAACACTAAAACACTGAACCGAAAATAAGGAGAAATTCTACGCATATGACTAATAAACAAACATAAAAATATATTGGTTAATCACAGTAATGATGTATTTTATTATCTCTCATGTAATTTACAAACTTAAAAATAGAAGGTGAAAGGGCCTCATAAGCGGAATAGCCTAGGGCCTCTTTTCATATAAATCCGGCCCTGAGTGTGGGTTATGAATTTGAAGTGCACTAAACGTGTTAATGACTAAAGGAGACAGAAAACTTCAGCAACACACAGTCAGCGGGTGTGAAAACAAATGCTGAACAGAAATCGCAAACAAGTATGGAGTAGTAGAGCAGCAGCAGCGGTGATCAGTTGTAGGAAATCTGACCCCATGGGGCTTGAACTCGACCGAATCCCCCGGTCGGCATGTCTCTTAATAATAATACATTTTATTTATTTGTAGGCGCCTTTCTAAACACTCAAGGATAAAACACACATTATAAACAAAACTAAAATGCAAAAATTAAAATCAGACAGAGCAATTGTGATCAAAAAGAAAAAGCAGTCATAAACAAATGAGTTTTAAGTTTAGATTTGAAAAGTGAAAATGATTCAATATTTCTAAGCTCAGATGGTAGTGAGTTCCAAAGCTGGGGAGCACAGCAACTGAATGGGATATTCAGGTACCCTTTAACTACCTGGTAATGAGCGGGCAGCTCTAGATGATCCAGCAGGACTTCACACTTAGAGTCCTCAGTTAAATGACGGTGAGCGCCGAGGACATTGTCCAAACCTTCTTAAGCTCGCTTTGGTTATCATATTCCATATGAAGATGCCATGGACATTTCCATTAATCCAGACCCACAAGAATCAGTGAGGATAGAGATGTGTGGAGGAGGCTGCCTTTGGTAATGATAATGTGGAATTACACTGGGCAATGAAGACTGTGGCGGTGGCATAAACTGTGGCTACAGTGGAGATGGCACAGACTGCACAGGAGCTGGCACTAATAATGGCACATTTAAAAACCAAGGTTATGAGGTATGTGTTGAGGAGGAATATTTTTCAATAATTTCTATCTATCTATCTATCTATCTATCTATCTATCTATCTATCTATCTATCTATCTATCTATCTATCTATCTATCTATCTATCTATCTATCTATCTATCTATCTATCTATCTATCTATCATAGAAACCAAAATGGAGGAACTTCCATCTCGACTGCAATGAAGAACAAAATCTTATCTGACCAGGAGACCATAACAGAGGGATGGCATGGATGGAGGTATATCTCATCTGGAATGATGTCTAATTCTAATCCCAGTCTGGGGCAAAGACTACAATAAGGGATGCACTGGTGGAGTTCATCTACAAAAGACAATTTGTCCTCCAGAATGATAGGTCGCAGTGCTTCTCTGTCAAGGTCCCAGATTGGACACCAGTAGGGTTGCATGAGAGCTGAAGTCCTGAAAATCAGCCCTGTTGAGGTCCCTGGGTGCCACCAGAGGGTGGCCTCCCTTTTTTGGAGAACTGCCCCATGACCCAGAAGTGCTTCCACTTTACAATGCTATGACACTGGAAGTACTCCTGAGCCCAACATAAAAGAAGCCTCCTCACCTCAGTCAGGGAGTCCGAGTCAGATGACACTCACATGGAGGAGCAGAAGGAGAGGAAACAGAGCTGAGCATTACGTGTATTTGTGTTTTCTGACTGTGCAGAAAAGGTGGTGTGTTATTAATATAAGAATTGCTATCTGAACTTGAAACTTGTCAGGTCTGATTGTGCTGGGATTTGGGGCTTAGCGGCGCCCCCTTCTGGTCACACTATGTCTCTTTCTGTCTCTCTAAACATATTATGGATCACATATCGATGGATGGATCAGTTTTCCCACACACTCTAAAGATATTCAGGACTGGACTGTGTAAATGTGTATGTGTGTGTGTGTGTGTGTCCAGGTGTTGTTCCTGTTCTGTGCTCTTACTGCTGGAATTGACTCCAGATGCCCAACAAACCAGCGTAGATTTAGTAAATAGGTAGATATTAATGTATTGATATATGATTGTTCTCCACAGCATTTATCCATCAATCCATCCATTTTCCAACCTGCTGAATCCGAACACAGGGTCACGGGGGTCTGCTGGAGCCAATCCCAGCCAACACAGGGCACAAGGCAGGAACCAATCCCGGGCAGGGTGCCAACACACCGCAGGACACACACAAACACACCCACACACCAAGCACACACTAGGGCCAATTTAGAATCGCCAATCCACCTAACCAGCATGTCTTTGGACTGTGGGAGGAAACCGGAGCGCCCGGAGGAAACCCACGCAGACACGGGGAGAACATGCAAACTCCACGCAGGGTGGACCCGGGAAGCGAACCCAGGTCCCCAGGTCTCCCAACTGCGAGGCAGCAGCGCTACCCACTGCGCCACCCACAGCATTTATGGTTCTCTTTGTTTATTAATTAATTAAGTAATTAATTAATTAATTATTAGTACTAGGACTGTTTCGGCTTTGGTAAGAAGTGTGGATATTTAAGACTGTGAGAGACAGAGATAGGTGCTGGGTTTGAGAATGAAGCCCCCTGGAGAGCAGCGCTGATTCGAGTCGCTCAGCTGTTTAAATCTGTCAGGCAGATTTGTGACCCCCGGCGATCTCGTGCACAGAGACAATCAACAGGGCCACACGGACATGCTGGTCAGTCAAGTGGAAGACGAGGGGGTTGTGACACACGGCATAGGTACGTACTTGCGCCATATACGAGAAAAAAGAGAGGGCTGGTCAGCCAGTCGTCAGAGACCCTCATCAGAGTGCCCGTGCCCATGTTTAACTTTTTTAATGTCCGCACACTCCGCGCTGCTGCTGCTCATTTCTACTTCGTGATTATCCGCCTGATGGCTGCTTGGTGCGCTGCCGGCTTTCTTAATGATGGAAGTTCGCTGCAGCTCGGGGTTTCTTTCTTGCCTTTTGGAGATTCGCTAGTGACATAATGTGCGTGTCACGTCCCCCAGACTGACCCCCAAGCCGTGTGTCTCTCTCGACAGTCTGTCGCTGGTGCTGCATGCACGCGCCTGCGCACCCCGTCCTGGTGACAGCGGTTTCCCGTGAAGCTCCGTCAGTTGTAAAGTTTCGGTTGGAATTTGGAGAGAAGCGCGAGGCAGCCATTGATTTGTTACTTAGTGTGCACGAAAACAAATCAAGGATGAGATGTAACCGGCAAGAAAATAAAGAACAACCTAAAACATGACGGGGCTCGCGTCGCTGCAAATGCAATTTGATTACAAAAATGTGATTTCCGGCTAACTGGGTGGTTCTTTTTTTATATCTTAGAATTAGGTACGGGTGAAAAGTCAGCGTTACTTCTCAACTCGGAAACTTCTTTGATTTCACGCTGTCGCGCCCGTCGGTGATGTGCACGCGCATCCGCTCGTCTGTTTTCGTTTTCTAAACGGCTTCATCGTTCGGTCTGCGCTCTCGACTTATCGGTGTGTTCGTTTCGTTGTGGTTTGGGGGGGTTATGCTGTACTTGTCTTTGAAAGATGTCAGAGAAGTTTGTGTCCGACAGGAGAGTGACCGACTCCTGACGTGACCACTGAAAAAGAAAAACTTGTTGGATAAACTGAAAAAAACTGTGGTAATCAGTTGAATTCACTTTTTATGTTCTCTCAGCTAACATGAGTTTTAAGTAAATCTTCTTTGTGGTAACTTAAACTCAATGAAGATACAAAACCTCCACTCACCACTCTCTCTCTCTGTCCCATTCTGTCCACCCCTTCATCCAACTCACTCCAGAGATCTTCTTTCTCATCCTTTGCACACCCAACTTGCGTGTCATATGCACTAACAACATTCTTCATCACACCTCCAATTTCCAGCTTCATAATCATCTCTCTGTCTGACTCTCTTTTCACCTCCAAAACACTCTTGACATACTATTCCTTCAGAATAACTCCTACCTCATTTCTCCTCCCATCTACACCATGATAGAACAATTTGAATCTCCCCTACCATTTAATATCTTGCACATACAGTACAATATATCAACCTTCCTTCTCTCCATCATATCTGCTAACTCTCTCCCCTTACCAGTCATACTGCCAACATTCAAAGTTCCTACCATCAGTTCCACTCTCTTCATCTTCTTCCTCTCCTCCTGCATCTGTTCTTTCCTTCCCTCTCTTCTTCACCTTCTTTGCTCAACAGTAGCTCAATTTCTGCCAGCACCCTGTTGGCTAACCGTACTGGTGGTGGTTGCTGTTAACCCGGGTCTCGACCAATCCGGTATGGAAATTTGTATTGTTGAATGCATATTGATCTGGCAAAATTTTACACCAGACGCACTTCCTGACGTAACCCTCCCCATTTAACTGGGCTTGGGACCAGAGTGAAGAAACACACTGGATTGTGCATCCACTGTGGCTGACATTCTCAAGAAATTAAAACTGTTTAGTCTCAAGCAAAGGAGACTGGGAAGGGACAACATCCAGGTATTTAAAATCTTCAAAGGCATCGATAAAGTAAATTGAGAAGAATATTTTTAACTTAATGAAGAATTACATACTCAAGGATGCCGGTGGGAATTACGGTAAAGTGCATTTGGACTGAAGACAGAATGCACTTCTTTACACAGAGTTGTGGGAATCTGGAACAAGCGATTGAGCGATGGAGTTGAACTAGAAACCTTGAGAACCTTTACGAAGGATCTGCTTGACATTTTGAGACAAATTAGCTAAACAAACAGGTTTGAGGGTCTCCTCTCGTTTGTCAGATTTCTTCTGTTCTTGTTTTCAGTGGTGTAATGGGAGGTGAGCACACTTGTGTGTAACTAAGAACTGGTGTACTCGACATCGTGTAAATACGTTTTACTGACTTCAGTAACGTTTGCAGTGGTGCACATTAGTGTTGTTGTCATCTCTCATTATTATTTGCGTCCTTGTTTTGACTTTCTGAAAAGTGGAGATGGGAACTGCACCTTTAAGGGAGCACATCTAGTGACGACTGGACAAATGAAGAGGTAGGAAGAAGCTTAAAGGAAGAAGAAATACCCAAACAGATGAAGAATATTCAGATCTAGAGGACCTCAGTAGTTGCCTTGGAGCAATAAACGTTTTTGGCCAGAAAGGTACTACTTATCTGGGGGAGACCTGTGCTCCACCGTCCCAAGGTGGACTGTTTAACCTTTTGTGGAAAGATAAATTAGGAAGGATTATCCTCGGGGATTGGGTTGCTGTGGAAAAGGTGGTAAGAGTTCAACTGTGTTTTCTGTCTGGGGGCTTCTCCATCTCTTACATTACTGTTAACTGGCATTTATCTGGTCACGGATTAAACTTTTGTCACATCAGAATTGATATTTTATTGACAGTAAATGTGGTTTGTGTTAACGTTGTGTTGTGCTCGTCTTGCATGTGTTGATTTTGTATTTTGTGTTGTGGTCTCAATGTTGTTGCCACGTTTAACTGCCTGTTATAATTAAGATGTCCTGTTGTTGTCAGGTAGTGTTTTGTAGGCCCCTGTTATTATAAGAAATTTTTAGCAGTCAGTAGCTGCAGGCCTGATCCAAATGATTTTGCAGAATATTGGGGCACCAGTACAACCTTCACCCAAAATGACTCTTCCTCTTCATCTCTCCCCATTCCTCTGTGAGGTCAGTGTGTGTCTGATGGACCTTCTCCTCATAGCTCAGTCCTACACCCCTTACCCTGTTAGACCCTTCAGATCTTTCTTTCCCTTATCCACTTCAGCTTTCCCCCCTCTTCCTCTTTGTCATGCCCATCACTCTTTTGCCCACATATTCATTGTCTCTCCTCATCACTTATCCATGTAGCTTTCACCCAACACTGCCATTCAAATTCCTTGTTACTTTACTCTTTTATTTCATGAGCTGCAATGAGGCCAAAGTGCTAAAAGTCAAACAGAAACAGGAGGAACCCTCAAACTGCTTCATGGCTCCCTTTGTGTCTGCAGTGCTGCTGCATCGGCTGCTGTGTCAAATTCAGTTCTCCTGTACCTCTGGGAAGAAACATCAATTAGACTTGAAAATTTAGTGACATCAAAATTTCAGATGAAATTAAATGTTAGTAAATGTAAAGTATTAAACATAGGAAGTAAACATGTTAGGTATGAATACACAACGGGAGGTCTGAAAATCAAAAGTATGCCTTGTGAGAAGGACTTAGGAGTCATAGACTCGACACAATCAACTGCCAGACGGTGTTCAGAAGCCATTAAGAAGACTAACAGACAGTCAGGTTATATAGCGCCTTGATGTGTGGAGTACAAGTCACAGGAGGTTCTGCTCAAGCTTTATAACACACTGGTGAGGCCTCATCTGGAGTCCTGGGTGCAGTTTTGGTCTCCAAGCTACAAAAAGGACATAGCAGCTCTAGAGAAGGTCCAGAGAAGAGCGACTAGGCTGATTCCAGGCCTACAGGGGATGAGTTATGAAGAAAGATTAAAAGAGCCGAGCCTTTACAGTTTATGCAAAAGAAAATTAACATGAGACCTGACTGAAGTGTTTAAAATTATGAAGGGAATTAGTCCAGTGGATCGAGACGGTGATTTTAAAATGAGTTCATCAAGAACACGGGGACACAGTTGGAAACTTGTGAAGGAGAAATTTCACACAAACATTAGGAGGTTTTTCTTCACACAGAGAAGCACACACACATGGAATAAGTGACCAAGTAGTGTGGAAGACAGTAGGAGTTTAGGGACCTCCAAATTGTAAATTGATGTTATTGTTGACGAATTAAGTGGACAGGACTGGCAAACATTGTTGGGCTGAATGACCTCTTCTTGTCTTCATTGTTCTAATGTTCTAACGAGCTTCAGAAAGGATCATTGCAAAGTCCAAATTCTAGTCTCTTTAAACACACACACACAAAAAAAAGTCACTTTAGCAAACTTCCCACCATCAGCAAAGAACATTCAGG
The DNA here is from genome assembly GCF_900747795.2 of Erpetoichthys calabaricus. NCBI lineage: Eukaryota > Metazoa > Chordata > Cladistia > Polypteriformes > Polypteridae > Erpetoichthys > Erpetoichthys calabaricus. Next base: position 356,023,292 of record NC_041394.2, on the reverse strand, counting down.
AAGGCACATCTGCTACGGCTCTCATCCTAGGGAAAATTCTGTGTACTTACAGAGAACAGCCGGCATCTTTGAGTGGAGAGTAACTTCAGGCTGAATCGCTTGATTCTTTGTAAGGTATGCAGATCAGAATATGGAGGAATTATCATACAGATGTGCCAATATGAATAATAAAACACTTTTTAGCTGGGTGACTTCTGATGCTTGTTATGCAGCCTTCCAAGTATAACTGATCGCTACTAGAGAGGCAGGATGGTCAAAGTGTGATCTCCTGAATTCACACTCACCAGTGGACATGTCTGCTCGTGACACGCCGTCAGTGCCTCAACTCCTCTGAAAATCGTCGGTAACCCGTAATCCTTAAACACCTCTGCACCATTCATCATAAGAATTATTTCTCTGCAAATATCTCAGAATTGTTTTCCCCTCATATATATAGTTTGAATCATAATGAGGTCCTCTGTGTTATTACCTGTAGTATGTTTCATGTCGATGTCTTAGATGCGACACAAATGATATTTAATAAGCCTTCTCTTATTGTAGAATTTCTACTCTTAAAAGCGTTACAGATGTGTGTAGAGTTCTGTCAAAGCCAACAGGAGTTCTTATCACTTTAAATGGGTCACCACAACAACTGAACTTATAATGTAACATTCCCCAAGGCAGATGTGTGAATTCATTCATTTTATTTTTTGTAATTCATCCAAATGAGGACCCCCACCTTCAATCCCCATTGGTGTTGGCCTTAATGCAGTTCATGATCAAACAATCGATTAACGTTAATCAGTACAGTGAATTGGAATGTCCATCACTAGTGCTTACTTGTTCTCCTGTGTGGTTTGTAACTTATTTTATATGGTAAAATTAAATCAAAATTTATGACACCCATGGAGATTTTCAAATTGAAACTTAAGAGTGTATTCCTTCTTCTCATTAGTACATCACCGTTTTGTAGCTGCTCCTGAAAGTTTTCTCCTGGTACAGATGAGACCATGCTCGCTCCGACTGATGTTTGAAGAGGATTTATTTCCTCTCTCTCTGTTTTTATAGCTCTCAAACACTGTGAAAAACTAAAATATAATAAAACTAGTAAATTAAACAATAAATGAGTTACACAGGTGTAAGGATAACAAAATGAAAACATACCGTGTGAATCTTCTGACCGGAAACTAAGGAGTCTTTACTGTAGTCTCTCTGATACTGCACTCATGTCTGTCTAATTTAAACAAACACCTTTCTTCGGCTCGGCGTCCATTAAGTGTGTCACTATGTGCAATTCCACTCCACCAATGAACCTTATCATGTGACCACAGCGCCCTTCTATTCAGACTAACTTTGTATACTTATGTACAAATACATTGACATCAAAAATAAATGCAATTAGAAAAGAAACTCAAGTATCACATTTGCATATATATATACTGTATATATATATACTAGGGGGCTCCGCCCCCTGCTCGCTTCGCTCGCCAACCCCTGGTGTTGGGAATGACAAAGAGCGTGATGTATGAATGAGATATAGAATAGTGTGACGGTGTAGATGATGCAAATAGAAAGCAAACAATAAAGTGTGTGGCACAGTGTAAAGGTTTATTGGAAAATTTCTTTGTACACGCCGTTTAAGTGTAAAAGGTAATTCCAGCTCAGAACTTGTAAGGTCATTTAAGATGGTTATTGTTGTGATCAGAGTCAAGTTTGTCAGAGCTTAGAAAGAGTTGTGTCTCTGCAGGAAGTAATGGAATGACTTGGGTATTAATGTTTTCCATATTAATATTTGTTGGACATAATATAGTGCGTTGTGTTAAAAGGGGCATTTGGTCTAATGAGATTGCTGTTCCAAATGTCTCTGTAACTAAGTTGTCGCAGATAAAGGCTTGAGGAATTGTAACAATATGTGGCTGAAGTCCATCTGTATTGGTGAGTGCACCATCTCTCAGTTGTAATAAGCAATTGTTATGATCTGGTTCTGGACATCGTATCTTTTTTACTAACTGTATCTTTTGAAAGCAATGCCAATTGTCTGCGTATTTTAAGGTGCACTGAACAATAGCTGAGTGCATGGCATCTGGAAGAATAGCTAATCACTGTCTGAAATCTCCTCCTCATAAAAGTACCTTTCCTTCAAATCGAATATTATTATTCATAAACGTTTGTAGAAGTTTATGAATGGTGTTGAGTAAGTGACTTCATGCCATTGAACATTCATCAATAAACAACCTTTTTTCAAGACGGATGTCACGTGCAGTGCCACCGTTAATGTTCATAGTGAATACCGATTTGTAGGATCTAATGCAGTTGATAAAGATTTCACTTTCAGGTACATCGTCAGTTATAAGCTTCTGTAGATATTCAGTATATGAATGTAAAGAAGGCAGTCTAATTTGACCCTTTTGACAACAACGTGTAAATGTATAACTTGTATTGCTAGTTGTTTCTTCAGGGAAGTGAACTGAATGACAATGATTGCAAATGACATTCATTAATCCGAATGAATTTTCCTGGTGTATGTTTTCCTTGTGCCGTTTGAGAGGCGCGTTGTTGCATGTGTAGTATTTGGGACGTGTTGTTTTGGAGCTGTAATCGATTTACCTGTGCTGTGTGAGAAGCCCGTTGTAGCCTTCGCTGCCATTAACGTATGTCTGAGACGGGAGGTGTTTCGTTTTGAATCCGTGCCTGTTGCGATGCAGCACTTTGATTGATAGATTGCGTCATGTGGATCTAGGATGTAGATTTGTGCATATTTGCGTTGTTGATTTGTTTCAGGGTGCACTGTTCCAATGCGATGCAGTATTTGTGCACATATGCGAAAGTAGTATGGGCCATTGCCTTTTGGTGGCCTGATATCTACTCCGGTATATGCAAAAGCAAATGAACTATTGTAGGATCTAATGCAGTTCATAAAGTTTTTACTTTTAGGTACATCGTTAGTTAGAAGCTTTAGTTGAGCTTTGCGTTTTTGGAGTCGAGACATTTTTTCTTTTAGAAATATGGATAAGTAATAAGGAGTATTGCACTCACTGTTAATATGGAGCCTTTTCTGCGGTTGAACGGTTAATAGTGCCTCATTGTAATGAGATCCACCTATGCTGCATAGCCGTCTATTTTGTTGTTTCTTTCGTGTTCGTGTGTTTGTTCCTGTTATCCTTTCCTTTTCGTTTTGTACCCGTGACCGTGTATTCATGACTTGTTTCTTTCTCAGCATGCGAAATATGGATAAGTAATAAGGAGGATCGCAGTCACTGTTAATATGTTTCCTTTTCTGCAGTTGAACGGTTAATAGTGCTTTATTGTAAGGAGATCCACCAATGCTGACACCTATGCTGTCTAGTGTGAAGGTGTTGATGTTCACTTTAGAATATGTGGCTTTGGGTGTCACTTCTTATGGATGTGTGTGTCGGGGGGTTGAGGATTGTTGTCGCGCGAGCGTCTTCTTTCTTTTTGTGTTCCTGTGTCTTGTTGAATCCCCCTCTTTGTGTGTGTCCCGTCCCTTGCTTGTAGGGTCTGTGGGGTGGTTTTGTGTTCTTTTTTTTGTGCTCCATGGGCTTGTTGAATCCCCCTCTTGGTGTGTGTCCCGTCCGGTGCCTGTGGGGGGGGGGGGGGGGAGCCTTGCTGTTGTGCGCGAGCCTCTTTTTTTTTTTTTTTTGGGTCTAGTTTCGTGTGCAATGTGTTTCGTGTTTTGCTTGCGTTTGAATACTTTTTTATGTGCCTTTTCCTTTTTTAGGTGCTCGTTGCGCCTCATTTCTCCATTTTTCCTGTGCTCACTCCTTTTTTCTGTGGTCTTGTCCGCCTCTCGCGGCCCCTCATCCGCCTCTCTCGCCCTCTTTTGTCCGCCTTTCTCGGCTCCTCAGCCGACTCTCGCGGACTCTTTTTGCGCCTGCGCAGTACGTCTTTTTGCAGCTACGGCCCATTGCCGGATGTGCCTGCGTCCATCATCCGGTTTAGCATTCTCGGTTAGTAATATGGATATATATATATATATATATGTATATATATATATATATACACACACACACACATATTTTGTGACAGCTGCACCATTACTCAAGAATTGACGATTTCTTCATAAATAATAATTTATGGCCCACTATCAAATCTCACAAGTAGATAGATAGATAGATAGATAGATACTTTATTAATCCCAAGGGGAAATTCACATACTCCAGCAGCACAAAGCTATTGTTATCTGTGACTGTGCCCCGCTGATCATGAAGTTTAAATCACTGTGCCTTACACACTCACTTCGTAGCTGGCATCTTAACTTGATTCTTTCTTAGTGACAAATGAATCCTCCGAGGTCTCTGCCGGAATACTCTGGAAAACTCTGAAGGCCTTTTTAAGAGGAGCGATTATTTTCATTTCTCTCCCACAAAAGTAAATTGGAAACCAAGATACAAACTGACAAAGTATGGCATGAAGGATTTTGTGTTGGCAGAAGCAAACTTTGGATTCTGCCTGAAAATTCTGACCTACACAGGAAACATTTTCCTTTCCTCGAACGTTTCTGGACAAGTCAAGCTGTTCTGGATCTGCTAGATGGGTTTGAGCTCATGGGTGACATCGTGTATGTCGATAACTTTAACTCATCTCCAGAATTATTTATTGAGTTACAGAACAAGGGGCTTGCAGTGTGTGGCACAGTCTGGGTAAACAGGAGACATGTGCCTTCTCAACTGAAGCCAGACAGGCTGAAAATGCTCAAGTGAAATCCATTTGTTACTTCCAGATGATAGGAGTGGCTTGTGGGGCATAAAAGTCCTCCATAACTGACAGAGGTCATTTCACTGATGACACGCGACCGAGTGTGAGACACATGGACGGCATCAGCATAACCATGAAGTGAGAGGATATCAATCAGCCTTGTGTCCCCCACTGAGATGTTCAAAGTCTCACGACAAGAAGAGCAAGCGATGAGCAGACGTTCACTGTTCCTTCACCGCCAGCCACATCAGTCCATCTGATAACCTGATCTGTGATCACAATGGCAATGGAGTTCACAGGGTTGCAATCTGCAGAACCTGCTCAGGGTGTGAAAAAGAAGTTCTACAAGCATCACACTCATCATCATCATACGGCGTGGCAGATGTCAGTAATTCAGCAGCACAGCAGTCTGAATGAACTCTCCATCAATGCACAACTTATCATTACGTGACACGGAGGTTTGCCTTTTGTGGCTGAGGGTGACACGTTTTCTGTCTAACAGCAGTAAGAAATCTTAAGGAAAATGTTCTGTAAGCTGATGAAGTTCTTAAGAGATGAGTTTTAATTTAAACATCTAATAGATGAGGTTCTCTAAAGATTGTATTTCTAACCTAACTGTTTCAATAATGTTATCATTACTGTCAGACGGGGTTTGAACAGATAGCCAGTATTTGAAGTTGGATATTAAACCTTTAATTTCTGTTTGAAGTGCGTATTTTAGAAGGTGCACAGCAGTGTGTGACGTACGCTGTGTGTACATTTGAAATGTTACATGACACACACACACACCATAATGTAGGGAGCCTTAGTGATGACAGCTCATTGACTCCCACTGTCTGAGTGAAATGCTTGTGGCGTTGAACACTTTACTGTCATCTGGCATCCCTGGTAGTCTGGTTGCTGAGCTGTGGGAGAAACAGAGATTAACAGAGAGAACTTGTCCTCGTGATGTGATTACAGTGAGACATGTGATGGCACAGGCATTAGAGATGAATGTCACTAAGCTGGTTGGCCCGGTTTGCTGAGTGCCACACGTTTCTTGTCCTGTAAATCAGAGAGGAATATCTGCAGTGGCAGGCAGTTTGTGTGTCAACCAGAAGATCAGCTGACCGGCCTCCATGATGAGCTCAGAGTTTGACACGTTGTCCATGATGGATTGTTCTGTCTGCTGTGAGGGAGGCCACTGAAGAATATTCAGTTTTCTCATTCGGCAAGTAATTTGTTAAATTCCAGTAGAAATAATCACCAAGTCAAAGCTGGACAGAGCAAACGTGATTGTTTCATGTGCCCTCAGGGGAAAATAGGGATTGTATGGCTTCAATGTTAACACACTTGATAGCAGAGTCAAAGATTAGACGTAGTTTAACAAATTAACAATTTATTAACAAACTCGAAATTATACACATTAACAGAAATAACAGAATTAAAAATGTATAGTGTATAATGGGGGGTGGCATGGTGGCACAGTGGCAGCGCTGCTGTCTCGCAGTTAGGGTCCTCTCTGCATGGAGTTTGCATGTTCTCCCCGTGTCTGCGTGGGTTTCCTCCCACAGTCCAAAGACATGCTGGTTAGGTGTATTGGTGATTCTAACTTGTCCCTAGTGTGTGCTTGGTGTGTGTATGTGTCCTGCAGTGGGCTGGCACCCTGCCTGGGGTTTGTTCCTGCCTTGTGCCCTGTGCTGGCTGGGATTGGCTCCAGCAAACCCCTGTGACCCTGTAGTTAGGATATGGCGTGTTGGAAAATAACTGACTGACTAACTGGTGCATAATGGCTAAGAGCACAAGGATGTGTTATGGAGGGTTGTCCTTGAATCTTTCAAATTGTGTGTTTGGTTCTGCCTTTTTATATGCTGTTACTCATGTTGAACAGCGATTTTCATCCAAGTGTTATTCATAGCGAATTTGCTGCATTCGTTGTTGTTTGTTGAATTATTTACTGATAATTTGGCCGTTTTAGGAGTTTTTTCTTTTTAATACAAGTGCCCCATAATGCTTTGCGTGGTCAGTGCGACATCCTCTGGAGATGTAACAGCCAACATCGATGTGGGAGGAGTTATCTGTGCTTGTAGCCAAATGTGCAGGTCGATCTTCGAGTTCCACGTCAGAATAACAGAAGGAGGCACATTGCGTTTCTTCTCTCCTGTTTGAATGTGTTTGTGGCCCTGAAGACGACTCTTGTGATAGAATTGTTTTCAAAGTTCAGAACAATAAGACTTTTCTCTCGGGTTGATTTCTCCATTATCATCATGAACCTCACTCTTACGTCATGGTATCCTCTATGTCTTGTCTTTATTTATTCTTTTAGGTTCACTGCTAGGGCTCTCTGCCAAATCTACATTGTCCCTAACAGAGCCCACTTATGGAGCTCATAGGGTGTAACTTTGAAGGGTAGGTGGAGTAAATCTGCTTAAATGATCTCTTTAACAAGCTCTGTGGATCCAATGAACACTGGGATCATTTCAGGTTTTTTCACATCGAGGTCCACATCTCTCATTGTATCTCCTGATATTTTGTTATCTTCTCTCTCTCTCTCTGTGTTTGAGACACAGTGATATCATGTAGGACTGATAAAGTGATTATCCAGGCATTGTCTGAATGTTTCTTCTCAACAACAACATCAGGTTTTCTGGCTGTGAATTTTCTGAAAGTTACAACTGGTATAAAGTCTTCATTTTCAATGTTTCTTTCAATAAAGCAGTTGGGCTACTTTGATGTGTCTTTCCATGAAGACGTTTCTGGACAGAAGTATTTTAAATCCTGCTGTAAGGTTCAGTACTGTTTCCACCAGTTTGTTGCCAAATCTACATTGGTTGCTTTTTCCATTTCTTTGAAAACAATTTGCAAACAACCTTGCATGTGATCCACAATCTAAAGTGGCCATCAGCAAGTATTCATCGCTGCATCTCATTTGTCCTCTAATAAGCCATTCATGGTTTTCGTCCTCATGAGCTTATAGTAGCAGATCTGTGTATTTCTCAATGCATTTCTGGTCTCTCCAGTTATTTTTTCTCCTCTCTTGGTCAACCTTGTTATTTTCTTTTTGCTTTTTCACTAAATTGTGTCACCTCAATCTGTGCAGACATTTGGGGTAATGTCAGGCACTCCTTCGGTTTTGTGGACTGCCTAACCAAGCTTTATGATGGAAGATGATCTTGGCTTTCCAGTTCAGGCTGTAATATTGTACAAATGTGGCAATCCTGTGAGCTGAGAAGGAATGTTGGCACTCGTATGACTGAAGATCTGCGTCTGTAATCGACTTCTGTTTGGTGCTTTCCACTTTCTGCTCTATGAAGGAAAAGTCTTAGCATGCATTGGTTTTAGTATTTCAGTTGGTTGGCACGGAGCAACTTTGTTTTTACATCCACACTGTTGAGGTCTTCATGTGGCCACTCTATGACCCCACAGCTGTATGATATGACATGTTTTACTGGCTGATTAACTGGTGGCAATTTGTTCTTCAATGTCAAGGAACTTCAAGAGGTCATTTTAACCCTTTTTGTGTATTCACTGCTGATCTTCAGTCTCTGCTCTTTGTGGTTTATGCCGCCCCCTGGTCTGGCGTGGAACTACTATCATTCAGGCTCTTTAGCTGTCTCACAATCACACGTATGTGACAACATATATATAACTGTTAAAAAAATTAAAGGAACACTTTGAAAACCCATCAGATCTTAACTGGAAAAACATCCTGCTGGCTACCTCTACTGATATGGACTTATATGGCAATGTGTGAGGAATGAAAGGATGGCAGCCACATCATTTGGTGGAAATGAAAATGATCAACCTACAGCGGGCTGAATTCAAAGACAACCCGAAAATCAAAGTGAAAAAACGATGCGACAGTCAGGCTAGTCCATTCTTCAGAAATTTCATTGCAGCAACTCCAAATCGTACTCAGTAGTTTGTTTGGCCTATACATGCCTGACAACGTCCTAATGAGATGACGGATGGTGTCCAGGGGGATCTCCTCCCAGATCTGGACCAGGACATCACTGAGCTCCTGGACAGGATGAGGTGAAACCAAGCGGCGTTGGATGGACCGAAACATAATGTTCCAAAGGTGTTCTGTTGGATTTAGGTCACGTGAGTGAGCGTGGGGGCCAGTCAATGGTATCAATTCCTTCATCCTCCAGGAACTGCCTGCATACTCTCGCCACATGAGGCCAGGCATCGTCGTGCCCCAGGAGCCACTGCACCAGCATAGGGTCTGACAATGGGTCCAAGGATTTCATCCCTACACCTAATGGCAGTCAAAGTGCCGTTGTCTAGTCTGTAGAGGTCTGTGCATTACTCCATGGATATGCCTCTCCAGATATACCATAACTGACCCACAACCAAACCGGTCATGGTGAATGATGTTACAGGCAGCATAACGTTCTCCACCGCTTCTCCGCACCCTTTCATGTCTGTCACATGTGCTAAGGGTGAACCTGCTCTCAATTGTGAAAAGCACAGGGCACCCACCAGTGGTGGACCTGCCAATTCTGGTATTCTATGGCAAATGCCAATTGAGCTCCATGGTGCCCACTAGAGGATGTTGGGCCCTCAGGCCACCCTCATGAAGTCTGTTTCTGATTGTTTGCTCAGAGACATTCACACCAGTGGCCTGCTGGAGGTCATTTTGTAGGCTCTGGCGGTGCCCATCCTGTTCTTCCTTGGTCAAAGGAACAGATACTGGTGGGTCCTGCTGATGGGTTAAGGACCTTCTATGAGGGGCCCTGTCCAGCTCTCCTAGAGTAACTGCCTGTCTGTCTCCTGGAATCTCCTCCATGCCCTTGAAACTGTGCTGGGAGACACAGCAAACCTTCTGGCAATGAGAGGCACGTATTGATGTGCCCACCATCCTGGAGAAGTTGGACTACCTGTGCCAGCTCTGTAGTGTCCAGGTATGGCCTCATGCTACCAGTAGTGACACTGACCGTAGCCAAATGCAAAACGAGTGACAAAACAGATGAGGGAAAAATGTCAGTGACCTCCCTCCACCTGTTAAACCATTCATTCCTGTTTTGGGGGTCGTCTCATTGCCCCTCTAGTGCACCAAAGCAGCTGAAACTGATGAACAAGCCCCTCGGCTACTTAACTGACCAAATCAATAGCCCTCAAGTTTCATTGACTTGATGCTATACTCAGATTTAAAAGGGTTCCTGTAATATATTTATATACACAGTGGCCTCCACTGTTATTGGTACCCCTTGTAAAAATTAGTAAGAAGGGTTAGAAAAATTCTGTTTACTGAAGAACCGAGAGATGAGAAACATCTGACTTTTGATGGAAACAAGTTCATTCAAAGAAAAAAAAAAAGCCGTCATTAAGAAATAAATATTTTGAACATATAGATTTATTTATGTGTGTGTACATACTGTATATATGTGTATATACAGTGGTGTGAAAAACTATTTGCCCCCTTCCTGATTTCTTATTCTTTTGCATGTTTGTCACACAAAATGTTTCTGATCATCAAACACATTTAACCATTAGTCAAATATAACACAAGTAAACAAAAAAATGCAGTTTTTAAATGATGGTTTTTATTATTTAGGGAGAAAAAAAATCCAAACCTAAATGGCCCTGTGTGAAAAAGTAATTGCCCCCTTGTTAAAAAATAACCTAACTGTGGTGTATCACACTTGAGTTCAATTTCCGTAGCCACCCCCAGGCCTGATTACTGCCACACCTGTTTCAATCAAGAAATCACTTAAATAGGAGCTGCCTGACACAGAGAAGTAGACCAAAAGCACCTCAAAAGCTAGACATCATGCCAAGATCCAAAGAAATTCAGGAACAAATGAGAACAGAAGTAATTGAGATCTATCAGTCTGGTAAAGGTTATAAAGCCATTTCTAAAGCTTTGGGACTCCAGCGAACCACAGTGAGAGCCATTATCCACAAATGGCAAAAACATGGAACAGTGGTGAACCTTCCCAGGAGTGGCCGGCCGACCAAAATTACCCCAAGAGCACAGAGATGACTCATCCGAGAGATCATAAAAGACCCCAGGACAACGTCTAAAGAACTGCAGGCCTCACTTGCCTCAATTAAGGTCAGTGTTCACGACTCCACCATAAGAAAGAGACTGGGCAAAAATGGCCTGCATGGCAGATTTCCAAGACGCAAACCACTGTTAAGCAAAAAGAACATTAGGGCTCATCTCAATTTTGCTAAGAAACATCTCAATGATTGCCAAGACTTTTGGGAAAATACCTTGTGGACTGATGAGACAAAAGTTGAACTTTTTGGAAGGCAAATGTCCCGTTACATCTGGCGTGAAAGGAACACAGCATTTCAGAAAAAGAACATCATACCAACAGTAAAATATGGTGGTGGTAGTGTGATGGTCTGAGGTTGTTTTGCTGCTTCAGGACCTGGAAGGCTTGCTGTGATAGATGGAACCATGAATTCTACTGTCTACCAAAAAATCCTGAAGGAGAATGTCCCGGCCATCTGTTCGTCAACTCAAGCTGAAGCGATCTTGGGTGCTGCAACAGGACAATGAGCCAAAACACACCAGCAAATCCACCTCTGAATGGCTGAAGAAAAACAAAATGAAGACTTTGGAGTGGCCTAGTCAAAGTCCTGACCTGAATCCAATTGAGATGCTATGGCATGACCTTAAAAAGGCGGTTCATGCTAGAAAAACCCTCAAATAAAGCTGAATTACAACAATTTTGCAAAGATGAGTGGGCCAAAATTCCTCCAGAGCGCTGTAAAAAGACTCATTGCAAGTTATCGCAAACGCTTGATTGCAGTTATTGCTGCTAAGGGTGGCCCAACCAGTTATTAGGTTCAGGGGGCAATTACTTTTTCACACAGGGCCATGTAGGTTTGGATTTTTTTTTTCTCCCTAAATAATAAAAACCACCATTTACAAACTGCATTTTGTGTTTACTTGTGTTATATTTGACTAATGGTTAAATGTGTTTGATAATCAGAAACATTTTGTGTGACAAACATGCAAAAGAATAAGAAATCAGGAAGGGGGCAAATAGTTTTTCACACCACTGTATAATATATATATATGTGTGTGTGTGTGTGTTAGGACTACCTAAGACAGACATCAATCAGTTACACTTAGTACAGAATGCAGCAGCAAAAATCTTAACTAGAAAAAGAAAATCTGAGCACATTTCACCAGTTTTAGTGTCGTTACATTGGTTACTTGTGTCATTTAGAGTTGACTTTAAAATATTACAACAGATAGTCCTCTACTCATGAACTTTTGAGATGTGAACTTTCATATATATGAACAAAGTGGTCCTTAAGATCAAAATTAGTACTTAAGGATAATTCACATGCCCGCCGAGAGGTGGAAGCAGGAGTGGTAAGATCTTATTTTTGTTATTATAGTCTTTATTTCATTTGTAAGCTGCTCAAAGCATATAAAAAAAAACTACTGAAAAAACACTGTGTACATGTCCAAATCAAGAGGTGTTTGAAACTAAAACACCACACATACCAATACATGCTGGACATACAATCAAAATGGAGCTACAAAGAGACTGCTGGAATGGAACCTGTTTGTAAGTAGGAGATCGACTGTAATGGTTTACAGAGCCTTAAATAATCTCACCCAGTCCTACATTTTAAAATGTCTGTCCCCTTACACTCCCAGTCATAACCTCAGATCTTCAAATGAAGGTCTGCTTACAATTTCAAGAGCCAATCTGAAAAGAATTGGTGAGGTGGCGTTTTGCTGTTACACACCTAAAATTTAGAATACTTTACCAATAGAAATTCACCAGGCTAATACTGTAGAACAATTAAAAACATGTTTTTTTCATAGCTACATTTTAGTTGTATCCCTATTAGTCTATATGGACACTGAATTATCATTTTCCTCTGGGTTGTGCAGTACCATACTAATCTGTACTATTTTCCATTTCTTCTGTGGTGATGATGTGCTCCACCAGCTCATCAAGATACCACACTGCCTCGTGTTTATGGATTGAATGGTGGGTATCCCAGGTCTCCACATGGCCACCATCATCAAATTCCTCTTGTGAAGCACGTAAACTATGAGGACTGATTGAGGTAGAATATCCAGTGGGGTCCTGGCAGTATTTTAGTTGTTTTGCCTTGGATCCCCCTGCAGATTATTTTTCTTCAGCCTAACTGGAACCAATGCTCTTCTTCTGTCCTGCTAGACATTTGACATTACCTTTTTCTTTGTTACAAACTGTATAGTATTATTCCGTGATCTTGTTTATGTCTTACTAGACAAAGAGCCCGTTTCGACAATGTTAGATGAAACGGGCATGAGTGGAATATTAAGTAATAAGTATAAGCACCACAAACCTGATATAGGCGTATTGAATGAATGCGTAATTAGGCCTGGAGCTGTAGTTGAAATCGCCTTTCAGGCCTCTAGAGCTTTAATTGAAGTCGCCCTTCTCTTTGCATTTTCGCGGCCGTAAATCCGCCGCCTGCTGTGATGATGGTCGAAGTTGCCTTTCTCTTTGAATTTTCGCGGCTGTAAATCCGCCGCCTGCTGCGATGTCAGTCTCGTAAGGTTTTTCAGGCAGCTGCGCAGAAGGTGATTGCGCATTCGGCTAAGGACGGATGTGAGTGAGTGAGTGAGGAGACTGGTAAATTATATATAAGATATTCCTTTTTATTTCATCTTGTAAAGCAGATTAAGCAACACTGTTTGTATGAAAATGTGCAATACAAATAAATGCTGCTGTTGTATCCAAAAGGTTGTTCCTTCATGAAAACTGTTTGCCACATTCAGAAAACGCATATGGCTTCTCTCCTTTGTGAATTTTAGTGTGGATCAAAAGAGTATTTCTGTGTCAAAATTGTTTACCACATTCAGAACAGCAATTCAGCTTCTCTCAGGTTTAATTTTTCCAAATTTTCTTGGTGTGCTTACTATCAAAACAGGAGTGAACTTCACTCTTTAATCAGGACAGTCTCATTATAATACTTAATTTCTCACTCTCAAGTTTCCCACAAGGACTTTGTGTAGAACCTGCATTGTTCCTATTAAGGATTCTTTTTGCAGGTCATATGGAGGTATTGTGATTTGTTAAGATGGGCCTAAAAGTTTTTCTTCATCAGTCATGTTGATCCTAGAACAACATGAACAATTTTTTTTTTGTGTGTCCCATATTTCATTTGGCATATCTCAGATGGTATTTTGTTACTTTTTAGCATCTCCATTCTTGGGACTGAGTAACCACTAGGAATTAATACCTATATTATTCAGGCTTTGTTAGACTGGTTTTCTTTGATAATTACATCTGGTTTTCTGGCCTCTGTTTTTCAGTCAGTCAGTATTGCTGTGCTACAAGTGACCTGCACCTCCTCATTTTCCATTGTGCGGGCAGATTTGTGGTGCCAGTGACTGTCTGGTGCTGGTAAGTTGTACTTCTTGCAGAGTTTCCAGCGAATGAGCTTGGCCATGTTGTTGTGTTGTGCAGTGTATAATCCTACAGCAATCAGTACCTCACACTTGGCAATGAGATGTTTGACTGTTTACAGTTCTCTTTGGTAGAAGCAACAATTATTGTGCTTCTATGTTTAGGTGTTCACCTTTTTGTTTTAGTTCGCCCCTCATAAGCCATGCAAGGGTAAGTTCTGTGTTCACAGGAGGCTGTTGGAGGAGGGCAATGTAATTACCACTTTACTTGTAGTTTCCCCATTTTTTTCTTTTTTTGTTCTAGTCAAACTTTTTCTACTCTTTTAATGCTGCTTAGCATAATGTACTGTGTTCAGCTGTGGACAATGTGGGGGAGTTTCTGTAAATGTTTTCTCTCAAATGAATTCTTTGATATCGCTGAAGCCAGCTTCTTTATGAAAACTTTTTGCAACATTCAAAAAAGAAATACAGCTTCTATCATGTGTGAGTTCTAATGTGTCTCTGAACATAACTACTGAGAGAGAATCGTTTACCACATTCAAACAGCAATATGGCTTTGCTCGTTAGTGAATTTTAATGTGTTTTAGGAAATTACTATGGCGCGAGAATTCTTCCCCACATTCGGAACAGCAAAATGGCTTCTCCCCTGTGTGAATTCTTTGGTGGCTCTGAAGACTGCTTCTTTCTGAAAACTTTTTACCACATTCAGAACAGCAATACGGCTTCTCCCCTGTGTGAGTTCTAATATGTCTCTGAAGATAATTACTGAGAGAGAATTGTTTACCACATTCAAAGCAGCAATAGGGTTTCTCTCCTGAGTGAATTCTATGATGGCTCTCAAGATAGCCTCTCGTTGAAAACTTTTTCCCACATTCAGAACAGCAAAATGGCTTCTCCCCTGTGTGAATTCTTTGGTGGCTCTGAAGATAGCGCTTCTGTGAAAACTTTTTCCCACATTCAGAACAGCAATATGGCTTCTCTCCTGTGTGAATTCTCTGGTGGCTCTGAAGATGGCCGCTCTGTGAAAACTTTTTTCCACATTCAGAACAGCAATATGGCTTCTCCCCTGTGTGAGTTATAATGTGTTTCTTAAGATAACTACTGCGAGAGAATTGTTTACCACATTCAAAGCAGCAATAGAGCTTCTCTCCTGAGTGAATTCTTTGATGTTTCTTAAGACTGCTTCTCTGTGAAAATTTTTTACCACATTCAGAACAGCAATATGGCTTCTCTCCTGTGTGAACTCTTTGGTGGCTCTGAAGATGGCCTCTCTGTAAAAACTGTTTGCCACATTCAGAACAGCAATACAAATTCACCCCTGTGTGAATTCTTTGGTGGCTCTGAAGACATTTTTTCTGTGGAAACATTTTGCCACATTCAGAACAGCAATACGACTTTTCCCCTGTGTGAATTCTTTGGTGGCACTGAAGATACCTTTTCTGTAAAAACTGTTTGCCACATTCAGAACAGCAATGAAGTTTGATTCCTGTATAAAGTTTAAAAAAAAAAAAAAAAAAAGCTTAGTTTTTAATCCACTGCTTTAATACTGCCATTATCTTTCAACATTAAATAGATGTTGGTTTAATTTATGAACAAATTTTGATAAGCATTAGCAAACTTAAGTAGCACATGAAAAAAACACTCGACTTGAAAATGGAAAAAAATGAACAACTGTTCAATACATGAGCATAATCCAAAAACGTTTAAATAGTACAATAGATCACGAGGTAGGCATAATCAGCAAGATTATTGTTGTTTTTTGTTTTTTTTTTACTACATTATAGAACGGCATCATCATGTTGTCATCATATTCTTAAAATATTATATAAAATTATATATTTTTTAATTATTGGAGGTAGAAGGTGATAATCTTCACCTATCATTATATTGGAGACTGTCATGTCAAACATGTGAAATGCACTTTTATTAAACAGAATGTGTCTTAATATTTCTAAACAATTAGTCCAAAGCCAACTGACTCCGTAATGTGCTTCCTTTTTGTTATTTGATTTTAAAAAGAGGCAGAGGATAGCAAAGCAAAAAGCTTTAAATATACAATGAGAACAGAGTAAAACATTAATGAATAAAACACAGAGGTCACTGAAAAATCCCAGAGACCCACATGACACCTGACCTGAAATGGCAAACTGGACAATTGTGGAGAAAATGAAAAATTATACTTCTGTCTTCATACCACATGCGTCAGGGGCTTTTTTTTATTGCAAATGGATTTAAAAATGCATTTTTCTCAACTTGGGACATGGAGGCTAACAAATCTCATCTGTGCAGTCTAAGAGCTCACATCTTGCTCAGTTTAGCAACAGAGAGATAGCAACGAGTGCACATGAAATTAATTCTCAACTCTGCACAAGATGGTCATTTACCTTCTCTCTGATTAGCATCATTCTGAGTTTCTGTACTGGATCAGAAACACACAGGTGAATTTTCAAGATTATTCAGATGCTTCTCAAGATTGTCAATATTACTGTACGCTGACTGCGTTTTCTTTAACCAGTCTCCATGAACACATAACAAAACCTGCCTTCTGAAACACCTCCAGAACCACAAACCTTCAGAGGCACAGCATAGTGAACTCGGCCCAAACCGCCATACTATATACTAGGGGCAGAGGAGGACACAGCCACACAGTAGCACCTTGAGGCAGCTCAATGAATGTCTTTTGTAACCAAAAGAAATGATTCTTGAAAACCGGCTGTATCAGCATAGCTCAAAGATAATAAATCAGCAACACTTGAATGCTTGCAAGTAGAAGAGAGCAACCTTACAATCCAAGAGAAGACACTGAAATTAGACAGGAGAGAGGAAAGAAAAGAACAACAATAAAGGAGAATTGTAAATGAAATACATTATAAGGTGCCAAACGAGTTAACCCTGTAGCTACGTCAGCAATCGTGTATAATGTAACAGTAACTCCAGAATCCCACCCCTATATGCAAAAAACTAAACCGAGGTCTCTCAAATAAAAACTCAGGAAAAAATCAACAGGTTCTGATTATAAGTGGGCAAACATGGAGAGAGCTCAGTAAACAATCCCATCCTGACCCCAACATTCACAATATATGAGTCAATATGGTGAAAATATGAAAACACATCTGAAGATAAATATGACATGCAAGCAAATATTAAACCATTGTGGGTCAAGAGAATGTGGAGCATGAAAGGCTCGTGTCCTGGCCCCTCATGACCTGTAATGGCTCTCTAATCACATGTGTATGTACAGAAAATGAAATACACATGAAAAAAAGAAAGAAGTAGTAATTATGAATGAAAGAGTCAAGGACATCGAGTGCCTATTGAGGGTCGATGGACAGCCGCTGCCCTCCCAGGAAGGACGTTTGAGGCTTGACCAGATAAATTGGGAAGGCAGAAAGACCAATTTGTGGAGCCTTTGTGTTCACCAGAGACGTGGTCTTGTGTGGTGTGGACTGAGTCATTGGTAGTAAATGTAGATCTTCTATCCTTCATAAGTTACATTTGAATTGTTGAGTTCCTCTTTCAGAATAGTAATTCAGTCAGAATAGTGAAGCAGCTTGATGATAATTGGACATAGACATGTGCTCTAACTTTCATTTATATTCTATGTGCCCACACAATTTCAGCCCTCAAATTTGGGATGGTCAAAAACCAAAAGTCATTTTTAACAAAGCTGAACATATCCCCACTCTTAACATCATCTCGAACTCCAATAATTCTGATGTTGTCTTTCCTTCTCCTATCTTCTTGTCCATAAAGTTTCTTATGGAGAATTTGGGCCTCAGTATAGGAACGTATCTCAGAGTCCTGCTGCTCCACTTGAGTACAGACCTGAATAAAAACTAACAAGAGTTTCTGCTGTTTATTTCTGATTTTGACAATATCAGCATGAAGGTCAGGAAAAACTCCTCTCCTCTGATGTGTTCAAGGTCACACAGCATTTTGCTCTGATATAAAGGCCTTCAGTCGATCAACAGTGGAAACTGCTCCAGAGTTATCTGACACCATGGCAGCCACAATCAGACTCCTCAGGGCTTTCTTCACTGGCCTTGAATCAGAAGAACCAGGGTGTGTCTTCTGATCTGAACAATTCATATGTCACACCGACAAATAAAAAAAGGGTATGTTGAGGTTCTGATGAGACATTTTGAGATTAATTTGTAAAAACAGTAATTGCAGGGTAGCTGAACAAAGCTGAACACAGCCATTACTCCACCGAGCATCAAGTGGCCCCTCAACTACAAAATGTATACAAAAAAAATCTTATTTAAATCACTAAATCAAAACAGAAGAATAAACAAAGTGAAATATTAATGCACTGACCCAGAGGAGCACCAGTGATGTAGGAGAAAAAAATGTAAGATGAGAAATCCTGGGATTGGAGAAGTTCCTTGTATTAGTGTCTGTTCTGGATGAGGAGTGGCAGGTGTGACCAGGACTGGTCTGCTTTATCACACACCGGCCTCATTTATACTGCCCATTAGAATATTAATAGACGTGCACTGCCATGATTTACTTATGCTAACAAAATTGAAATTTCAGTGATTATTGTGTATTAAAGTTATTGTGTGAGTTCTTATATGCAAATGATGTGTAGTTTAATTTGTCATTCTGTGGTTGTCATTAATCAAGGACACGGGTCTGCCACCTTTTAGAAGTGTTTCCCTCACTTCTAGTATTCATTTACCTTTACTTATTTCACGGATGCCTTAATCCAAGGCAACTTACAACATTTATGATACAATTGGTTGCATTTCGTTTGGTTTTCCAGCTGGAGCACAAGCAGGTCCAGTGACTTGTTAATGGACACACAGGGAGTCAGTAGTGGGATTTGAACCAACAACCTCAGGGTTTGCAGTCCAAAGCTTTAACGACTTCACCACACTGTCTGCTATCCTTCTAAGACTTCTAGGACTGTCATCATGACAGACACCAACAAACTCCTGTCCAGAGCTCCTTACAGTGACCTTTACTACAGAATTCTTGAACGTAGTCAGTTCATTCTCTACTGTGTAGATAAAAATGAGTACACTACAGTATACATACTATATCATCAGAGATACTGAGAAGAAAATGATCAGGAGATAACAAAAGACGAGCTTAAGTCAGAACGGTGAGTCAAACTGACAACAGAGGAAATAATTGTTTCTGATTTCTCATTTCAAGAATTTCAAATTCCCAAGCCAATCATACTACTAATCGCCAATGGGATGTAATCATCACATTCTCCAAGGAATGCTGGGTAAGACCACTATGGATACTACAGACACAATGGCAATAAAGTAGCTGGAAGTAAACAATGATGGGGTTGGAGCAAAAACAATTGATCTCGATAAAGATCTGCTCATGAACATGGAGAACAAGAACATAAGAAATGTAACAGACAAGAGGAGACCATTTATCAGTCCATCAAGACTGTTGGTTTAGCTAACAGCTAAGCTGTCCCAACATCACATCAAGATAACTCTTAAAGATTATCAAGAGGAGATTATAAATAAAGGAGATAAGAATAAAGGTTGACAAGCTAATAAAAACATTCCAAAGAACATCTCTGCTTATTTAGTACTTTTGTTGTTTTTCAAATATTACTTGCCCTTACATTTTAGTTATGTAATTTCATGTTTTGTTTATGTCATTTATCAATTATCCAAATATCTTTTTGTTTTGTAGGTGAGACCCTAAGAGACGGGGCCACATTAATGTCACTTCTGAAGGACCACCCCAGCTCTTATATTGGTGGTTCTTTACATTTGATAACAGCTTTATTATAATTATCTAAGCCAGTAATCCATTTTGGGCCTGTGTATGCTAAAGCCTCCTGTTGAGTTTGGAGTCAGGCTGCCTGGGGTGAGATCTCTCTATAGGTAGACTAGTGAAGGTCCTGAGCCCTCATTTATAACGCTTGAGTACACACAAAATGAGACTACAGTGGAACCTCGGTTCACGAACGTCTCGGTACACGTACAAATCGGTTTATGACCAAAACGTTTGCCAAACTTTTGCCTCGGTTCACGATCACACACTCGGTATACGAACAAGCCAGGTTCCCTTTCGGTTTGTACATGTTCAGTCTCTCCCTGTGCATTTCCTGTGCAGCGAGCAAGAGAGGGAGCGAGAGCGCGGCACACACACACACAGGCAGCGGGAGAGAGAGAGGCACGCACACACACAGGTGCTCCAGGCTCGCAAAAGAGAGACACACGCACACACATACACAGAGGCATGTGAGAGAGAGAGAGCGAGGGACGCATAAGGTAGAGAAGGCTTGTTTTTGTTTTCACTTCTGTTTACAGCGATCGGTTTGTAGCCTGCATTGTTGCAATGTTACTTTTCTTGGTGGTTTATTAAATTACGGACTTTTCAAATGTTCATTTTTCCCCCTATGCTTAAAACTCATTAAAAAAAGTTTTTAGCGAGCGGTTCCTAGCACTATAGCGCGAACTCTTGCAGTGTTAGTTTTCTCTGTTGTTCAAGGTTTTTACATTTAGTTTACTATTACGCTGTGCATTCTATGATATACTTAACTATATTTGTGCTTAAAAATTTAAAAAAATATATATTTACATACAGTTCGTAGGGTCTGGAACGGATTAATTGTATTTACATACAATCCTATGGGGGAAATTGCTTCGGTTCACGACCAAATCGGTTTACGACTAGAGTTTTGGAACGAATTATGGTCGTGAACCGAGGTTCCACTGTATGTGTATATATTATATATATATATATATATCGAGATTTGCAAAAGAAAACTTGACAGGGGAACAAACAAATATTAACAGCAACTATGACCAATGCATATATAATATTTCAGAGAAAGTGGGAAATGACGACACCCTTGATCAAGTAGTAAAATGCAGCCAAACCAGCTAAATGACAACTTGGAAGCATATTTTATTTCATCGAGCCGTGATTATAAGGTGTATTGAAGTGATAAACATTACACCACAAAAATGATGACTATTATGTACAGACTGTATTTTAGTTGCTTTTAAGAGTGCCAATGATACGTATTTGCACTAAAGAAATTCTGTTGTGTCATCACTTTATCTCGGCTAGGTGTTGTCACTTCTCAGGGAGCTGGCCGACACCTCAACAGTATCTCGGCCAAACTTCACTCCATTATGCTTGCTGTGCTGGAAGTCATTAACTGACTACTGATGCACTACATCCGGTGTTCATACAGTGTGGGTGTACACACATAACATGACATGTTTCTGACAACATAAAATGGCAATTTGCAGCCGTGTCCAGCTCTCCTAACTCAATCGAAGCACTTTACTACACTCATATTATAATAAGGGCATCTAGCAAGACTGAAGCTGCCTTTGTTAACTGTATAGCAGTGAAATTTGTGGATGAAAACCTGCACAGGTCACCCTTGCTGGGCGTCCTGTTCTCCCTTTACGTTAAATAAAATAAGTACAGTCAGGAGAAAGAGTCAATCAATCTTCTTTTACTTTCCAAGTCTTACAAAGGTAACACTCAAATCAGCAGAGCAGTAAAATGAAAGTGTTACAAAGAGGTATTTGTGCTGTGTCCTTTTGATTCACTCCAAAGTCAGATCTTTAGTTCTTACTAATAACATAAGCTCTAATACCACTGGCTACTATTAGTTGCTAACAGGACATGGCAAAACTATCAACCTTGTCCGCTTGGCCGGATGGCCGCTTGCCAGTTTTGTTATCCTTAAACGTTCATGACCTTAAGGTGCCAAAGTACACTGGCCTCCTAAACTTCTGTATGCTTATCCTTCACAGTCCAGTCAACCACAAGTTCCCTGTTCCATTCTTATTACGACTTGTCAGCCGCAGACAATCCAAGCACCTTAAATGTCAAAGCAATCACACCCTAAAGAAAAGCACTTTTCATTTTATTTTATTTGTTGAAGCCTTACTGTTACTGCAATACTAAATAATAAAGCACACTTAACTGTCTTTTTCTCACTTAGTTCAAACTTTTTTGTTATAGTAAACAGCAAACTATACCTCAGCTTTTAAGCATAAGCTCAGAAAAGTAGAGACTCCATATAAACCCAGTAAGTAATGTAGCTGTTTTGTTCTTTTCTCGTCAGCCCACCTAAATTACATGCCAGGTGCACAACGGACCGGTGATCCAAATCCGACTTCTACACACTCCATTAATACACAAGTCATCCAAGATGTGGTTGACAAACGTCATGTCTCCGTGGCCTAACTCAACCCGTGATTCATTTATTTTGAGGCCAAGTAGCTTTGACAGACGTGATGCTGTACGTGGTGAACTGCTTGATGGTGAAGTAACCTGCTGAACCCTCAGTGTTTCATGTGGCCTGAACTGTAATAGCAATCATGTCATTACATGTGCCAAGTGATACTGGCTACCCGCTCAGACAGTTTTGTCTCACAACTTTTCCTGAACCCCACAGCACAGAGGAGAGGCACTGTAACTACATGTATGAACTTTCACTCTCAGATGAACAGCAAAGCCAGATATTCTTGAATGGAAGCGATGAGATTTCAAAGCGTCAGGAGGGACGAGGCTAATCTACCAGCTAATGAAATTCTGCAGCATCCTGACTGCATATGTAGGAGATGGATTAGCAGGCTCCATATGTGAATGGTTCAGGGTGGGGATTAAAAGGAGTGATCACATATGAGTATTTAAAAAGTGATTGTGATTTATTAAAAAAAAGAGAAAGTTAATTGTGTTAAAATGTGTGGACGCCAGGTTTGATAAATGTGATTTTTTTGGGCGTACATATTTTCCAGTTTATTTTGACATGCAGATATTTTATGTTCAATTCTGTGCAGGGCATTATAAATGTCACCCCTGGTCTGGTGTTTGGACTTTCGAAGGCCTGTCACCCCATGTCACTATGTGTGTGTCCCCATTTCACAGTGGTATGGAGGTAAAAGAGCACAGCACATGAATGCTAACACCTCATGGCAGAATCATAGTAGGGGGCTTTATTGCTTCTGCAGGACCAGGACAGGATGTCATCATCAGTGTAACGCTGAATTAAAAATTATTATGAAGAAATATGAGAGAAGAATGTCAGAATAGCGAAAGCTTGATAGAAGTTAGGTAATGAAACAAGACAATGAGCAGAAAGAAAAGAAATCTACAAGAGAAAGGCTTAAACTGAACAAAACCGATGTTGTGCACTGGCCAATCAGAATACAGAGCTTTATCTGAAGTCAGCTGATCATTCAAGGAACCCCAGAGACATCAAGGAAAGGAGGAATGAAGTAAAACTGAAAGCTGGGCAGAAACTGCAGGTAATGTGTGGTGGAGCTCATTAGAGACAAAGGAGGATCAACAAGTTAATAAAGACAGGGGGTCACAAACTGGACTGTTCAGGTTTAAACAAGGTATTCAGTAATGACAAGAAGTCTAACTGTCATTACTTAACATGATAGTGTTTGTCCATTTTTGGGGACTTAATTGAAGATCAGACCACACTGTCAGGAGAAATTAGCGCAAAAAATCCAAAGGGTTCACAAACTTTTTCTTGCAACTGTACGTCTGTTTAACACTTTAACTAAAGACAGGTTTAGAAAGTCTGCATAATGTTAACTAATAATGGAAGACCAGAAAATTCCTAAACTTGTAAAAATATAGGGAAATTGCGATTTACTGTGTGTTTAATATTGTTTGAAATCTCATCTAAGTTTAACTTAAAAAAAGCACAAGACAGCACTTTCAGGTCCATAACCCAGACCCCTAAAACCTACACCCATTTTTATTTTTCACTTACTTGTTTTAGATGATGTTTTAGGTGGTGGCTGATCTTCCTGAATTTTAGGAGATGAAATTCCTTCAGTCATCTTTATGTCAGACTGTAGTGATTCATATTTTACATCGATAGAAGACTCCGGAGATGAAGAGTGTCTGCTATGAGAAGAGACTAACCCGGTCACTGCTCCATCTTGATGTTCGTAATGAAGCTCATCTTCCTTGACACTCTCCATACTCCTATAGTTGTGTATCTCAGTGTTGACACACTTGACTTCATCCTCCTCTTTAATTGTCACTGAACCCAGTTCACGGTCCTCTTCCTTGATGTCCAGACTCTCCTGTTTAGGGTGGACACTCTCCCACTCACAGTCCTCCTCCTTAACATTTATGGTCCTCTCCTCCATGACATTCATGTAGGCCTCACACGTCTCCTCTTTCACATCCATTTAAACGTTACAGTAAATGGCAGAGTTTTCCTTCTCTCTGTGGATAAAAGCAGGATTCAATTCAATTAAAACAGATCTAAAGACATTTGAAGTTTATAACATCCTCTCAGTTAAAGCTGATGTCAAGTCAGGCAGTTCATAGCAAATTGATAGTAATTCATCATGTTTCATATCAAGTGAGGTTTAAAATGTGTTTGGGAATGAAAGGAGGGACCAACGGGGTAGAAAAAGAAGGAGGCCATCTTGTACAGTTGTGTGTCAACTGTATTCACTACTTTGATTAAACTTTCACTACTATTGGGGTCCCAGAATTGTGTTATCAGTTAATGTTAAGGAAGGTTAATACAAGTTAGACATTAGGCTTATGTTAAGAAACAGGGCAAATGAAGGAGGAGTATCTTAAATAATGGGTTTGGATTTTGCAATCTTAGGGCGATGTCACACTGGACGACTTATCCACAAATTTTAAGTCATAGCCTTCATTTACATAATCTTAGGCTCTGTCCACACGAACATCTGAACCGAGTGTTTTTCTGCTGTCTGTAGTGTCAGGTGAGTACAGATTGAATGCCGAGCAATTTTCTGCTCATTGCTGTGAATCAGACCATCTACACAGGCTTTCACCTTTACATTTGGTCAGGTGCGCGTTCAGATGGCATCAAGAAAACATCGCATGCATCTTTTTTGTGCCATCAATTTCTTCCAAAATCCGATGAATGCAAAGAAAATGTCAGTATTGTGTTTACATGCCATTCATTTAATGTTCTGAAGGACCGGATATGTCCCATGATTACATGTATGTATGTGTGTTGCTACACATGTGCAAGTAGGTGGAAGCTAAAGGGCTTGAGGTTTGTGGAATTAACAACAGTTTCCGGACCTCTCAATCCATTTCCCTTGATTGACGTCCCTTTTGAAAGAATTGAGGTCGATATTGTATCAACCCGAGGACACAAATATATATTAGTCCCTGTGGATAATGCGACCCAATACCCATAAGCTTTTCCTTTACGCTCAGCTACATCTAAGGCAATCGCACGGGAACAATTAGGGGTCTTTGCTTGATTTGGCATCCCTAAAGAAGTCCTGACGGACCAAGGGATGCCTTTTACCTCTGAGACGTTATGGGAAATGGCCAAGTTACTGAAAATAAAGCAATGAAAGACCACGGTGTATCATACTCAAACCAACAGTCTAGTAGGAAGGTTTAATCAGACTCTCAAGCAGATGCTTCGCAAGGTTGGTCAGCAGGGACGGAAGGAATTGGGATCAACTTCTCCCCCTCGTTTTCTTTGCATATCGGGAAGTCCCACAACCCTCTATGGGGTTCTCGCCATTTGCATTATTATACAGACAACAACCCTGTATATATTGAATATTTTCAAAGAAGGCTGGGAAGGAGAGGCTCTTCCCTCTACAAATATTTTGGAATATATCACACAGTTACGCCACAGATTTGGAAAAATCCAACCTATACTAAAAAGTCACATGGAAGAGACACAAGCAGCTCAGGCCCACTATTATGACCTCAGCACAGTGCTCTGGGAATTCCATCCGGGAGATTGTGTCATGGTATTGGTTCCCACCTCCCATTCTAAATTACTCGCTCATTGGCAAGACCCTTATGAAATTATGGAGAGGAAAGGGCTGGTCGACTATGTGGTGAAACAACCCAATCATCGACCAAGCGAGGAGATTTTTCATGTGAACTTGCTTAAGCTGTGGAAGGAAAGGGATCCTGATCCCTCCTCCGCTCAGCCCCTTTCATTTGTTGCTCAAACAGACACCCTTAATTTCGGCGAGGAATTAACTTCCAGACAGAGGTGGGAGCTGGAATCAGCTATCTTGTCCATCCCGGAGGGGGTGAGTGAAAAACCCGGAAGGAACTCTCTGATTGCAAATGACATCATGACTGAACGGGGGTTATCTTTCGAGAGTGCCCCTATAGACTTCATGAGGCAAAGAAAGCAGAAGTGGAGCTGGAAATCAAGCGTATGCTGTAACTAGGAGTGATAGAGGAGAGTTATAGTCCCTGGTCAAGCCCGATCATCTTGGTTAGTAAGCCTGATGGCAGTTGGAAGTTTTCTAATGATTTCTGTCGACTTAACCAGGTCTCCCAATTTGATGCTTATTCAATGCCTCGCATGGATGACCTCCTTGAAAGGCTTGGTCAGGCGAAATTTTTCACCACACTTGACATGAGGAAGGGATACTGGCAGATTCCTTTAACAGACTCCACAAATGTCAAAACCGCATTTAGCACCCCTAGCGGACACTGGCAGTATTGTGTCCTTCCATTCGGATTACATGGGGCTCCTGCGACTTTCCAACGTCTGGTGGAGAGCGTGCACTGTCCCCATGATGCGTATAGTGCTGCCTACCTAGATGACATTATCTATTCCAGCAAGTGGAAGGAACACGTACAGCAGGTGAAAGCGATATTGCAGACGCTAGGAGAAGCCGGGCTTCAAATTAATTATAAGTGTTTCTTTGGATTGAAAGAAGCTAAATATTTAGGCTTCCTGGCGGGTCAGGGTACCATTAAACCACAGTGTTCAAAGGTAGAAGACATTTTGAAATGGCCCTGCCCGCGAACCAAGGGGCGCGTCCAAGCAGTTCTCGGATTGGCCAGGTACTACCGCCAGTTTATACCTCGGTTTATCTATCTACTAGCAAAATACCCGCGCTTCGCAGCGAGAAGTACTGTGTTAAAGAGGTTATGTAAAAATATATATACATAAACATACTGTATATACATAAAATATATACATATACACATCCACATATATATACATATATCAACATATATATACACATACATATATATACACATTATATTATATATATATATATATATATATATGTATGTGTATATAAATATATATGTATATATATATATATACACACACACACGCAGACACATATACATATATATACATATACATATTTGTATATCTACATATATATACACATATATACATATACATATTTGTATATGTTGGCACCCTGCCCGGGACTGGTTCCCTGCCTTGTGCCCTGTGTTGGCTGGGATTGGCTCCGGCAGACCCCCGTGACCCTGTGTTCGGATTCAGCGGGTTGGAAAATGGATGGATGGATGGATATTTGTATATCTACATATATATATAAACATATATACATATTTGTATATCTACATACATACACATATATCTATCTATCTATCTATCTATATATATATATTATATTATATATATATATATATATATATATATATATACACATACATATATATATATATATATATATATATATATATATATATATATATATATATTATATATATATATATACACACTAGGGGGCTCCGCCCCCTGCTCCGCTTCGCTCGCCAACCCCTGGTGTGGGAATGACAAAGAGCGTGATGTATGAATGAGATATAGAATAGTGTGACGGTGTAGATGATGCAAAATAGAAAGCAAACAATAAAGTGTGTGGCACAGTGTAAAGGTTTATTTGAAAATTTCTTTGTCCACGCCGTTTAAGTGTAAAAGGTAATTCCAGCTCAGAACTTGTAAGGTCATTTAAGATGGTTATTGTTGTGATCAGAGTCAAGTTTGTCAGAGCTTAGAAAGAGTTGTGTCTCTCCAGGAAGTAATGGAATGACTGGGGTATTAATGTTTTCCATATTAATATTTTTTGGACATAATATAGTGCGTTGTGTTAAAAGGCGGATTTGGTCTAATGAGATTGCTGTTCGAAATGTCTCTGTAACTAGTTGTCGCAGATAAAGGCTTGAGGAATTGTAATAATATGTGGCTGAAGTCCATCTGTATTGGTGAGTGTACCATCTCTCAGTTGTAATAAGCAATTGTTATGATCTGGTTCTGGACATCGTATCTTTTTTACTAACTGTATCTTTTGAAAGCAATGCCAATTGTCTGCGTATTTTAAGGTGCACTGAACATAGCTGAGTGCATGGCATCTGGAAGAATAGCTAATCACTGTCTAAAATCTCCTCCTCATCAAAGTACCTTTCCTTCAAATCGAATATTATTATTCATAAACGTTTGTAGAAGTTTATGAATGGTGTTGAGTAAGTGACTTCATGCCATTGAACATTCATCAATAAACAACATTTTTTCAAGACGGATGTCACGTGCAGTGCCACCGGTAATGTTCATAGTGGATACCGATTGTAGGATCTAATGTAGTCGATAAAGATTTCACTTTCAGGTACATCGTCAGTTATAAGCCTCTGTAGATATCCAGTATATAAATGTAAAGAAGGCAGTGTAATTTGACCCTTTTGACAACAACGTGTAAATGTATAACTTGTATTTCCAGTTGTTTCTTCAGGGAAGTGAACTGAATGACAATGATTGCAAATGACATTCATTAATCCGAATGAATTTTCCTGGTGTATGTTTTGCTTGTGCCGTTTGAGAGGCGCGTTGTTGCATGTGTAGTATTTGGGACGTGTTGTTTTGGAGCTGTAATCGATTTGCCTGTGCTGTGTGAGAAGCCCGTTGTAGCCTTCGCTGCCATCAACGTATGTCTGAGACGGGAGGTGTTTCTGTTTGAATCCGTGCCTGTTGCGATGCAGCACTTTGATTGATAGTTTGCGTCATGTGGATCTAGGATGTAGATTTGTGCATATTTGCGTTGTTGATTTGTTTCAGGGTGCACTGTTCCAATGCGATGCAGTATTTGTGCACATATGCGAAAGTAGTATGGGCCATTGCCTTTTGGTGGCGTGATATTTACTCCGGTATATGCAAAAGCAAATGAACCATTGTAGGATCTCATGCAGTTCATAAAGTTTTTACTTTTAGGTACATCGTTAGTTAGAAGCTTTAGTTGAGCTTTGCGTTTTTGGAGTCGAGACATTTTTTCTTTAGAAATATGGATAAGTAATAAGGAGAATTGCACTCACTGTTAATATGGAGCCTTTTCTGCGGTTGAACGGTTAATAGTGCCTTATTGTAATGAGATCCACCTATGCTGCATAGCCGTCTATTTTGTTGTTTCTTTCGTTTTCGTGTGTTTGTTCCTGTTATCCTTTCCTTTTCGTTTTGTACCCGTGACCGTGTATTCATGACTTGTTTCTTTCTCAGCATGCGAAATATGGATAAGTAATAAGAAGGATCGCAGTCACTGTTAATATGTTTCTTTTTCTGCAGTTGAACGGTTAATAGTGCTTTATTGTAAGGAGATCCACCAATGCTGACACCTATGCTGTCTAGTGTGAAGGTGTTGATGTTCACTTTAGAATATGTGGCTTTGGGTGTCACTTCTTATGCATGTGTGTGTGTGTGTGTGGGGGGGGGGGGGTGTTTGAGGATTGTTGTCGCGCGAGCGTCTTCTTTCTTTTTGTGTTCCTGTGTCTTGTTGAATCCCCCTCTTTGTGTGTGTCCCGTCCCTTGCTTGTAGGGTCTGTGGGGTGGTTTTGTGTTTCTTTTTTTTGGGTTCCATGGGCTTGTTGAATCCCCCCTCTTGGTGTGTGTCCCGTCCGGTGCCTGTAGGGGGGGGGGGGGGGTGCCTTGCTGTTGTGCGCGAGCCTCTTTTTTTTTTTTTTTTTTTGGGTCTAGTTTCGTGTGCAATGTGTTTCGTGCTTTGCTTGCGTTTGAATACTTTTTTATGTGCCGTTTCCTTTTTTTCGGTGCTCTTTGCGCCTCATTTCTCAATTTTTCCTGTGCCCACTCCTTTTTTTCTGTGGTCTTGTCCGCCTCTCGCGGCCCCTCATCCGCCTCTCTCGCCCTCTTCTATCCGCCTTTCTCGGCTCCTCAGCCGACCCTCGCGGACTCTTTTTGCGCCTGCGCAGTACGTCTTTTTGCAGCTACGGCCCATTGCCGGATGTGCCTGCGTCCATCATCCAGTTTAGCATTCTCGGTTAGTAATATGGATATATATATATAGCTGATTACCCAGTGGATTCGCTCACTGAGTGCAAGAGAAAAAAATAAAATGTATGTATAAAATAAGTTTAATTGCCAAATTTATTTTTCCACAAATAAAGAGCACTTACAATAACATAGAAATCAATATAAACAACATTAACATCATTATCATTTGAGAATATGAAGTAATATATAAGAAGCACATTGCATATAAATATAAATTATTAAACATTAAAATGTTCTTCTATAAAACACTACCGTGGCTATTCGTTTGTCTGTCCAGGATTTTAAATCAGCTGTAGCTCGCAAAGCGTTTCACCTATTGACTTGAAATTTGGTACACAGATACTACGTCACGTCTACTATTCGCTTTCCCACACATATGAACACATTATATATATATATATATATATATATATATATATATATACACACACATACATATACACACACATACACATATATACATATACATACATAGTGCGTTGCAACACGGGCTGTGATTGTTACATGGGAGGGAGACGACAAATCACAGCTTCCCGCTTTCTAATCGGGCTTGTGATTGCTGCTTTGACGGATGCCCAGATCCCACAGTATTTCCCCTTAGGAGAGGCGTTAGGTAAGTGTAATTGAATAGCGGTGCTGCAAGTTATTACTCTTTTTATCTTTATTTTATGTTATTGTAGAATCAACTGAGAGCTGCGCGCACCAGTGCGTGCGTGGCGGATGCGTACGGCTGACGTTTTCATTGTCTACCACCTTCGCTAATCATTCTTGAGGCAGATTGAAGAGTTAAGTGCCAGCTTAACTGAAAAATTAAAGAAACATACTAAGTTTTAAAAAAAAATCAGTTTTAACGGGTAAAGATGCCGACGAAAGAAGAGAAGCAGCGGGACGCTAGGGTCAAGAGCTGCTCATTAAGCAGCAAGCGCATCAACCTCTGAGCAAACGAATGGTAAACGTACAGAGAAAGAGGATAAATACTATGAATGGTCATGTCAAGTGTATTCACTCCACGTTATCGTGCAGTGCGCTGTTACTGGTATTTTGATAAAAGAATCTGAATAACATATAAGAAGCGTATAAATTATTAAACAGTAAAACATTAACATTTAAGAAGTAAAGATACATTGAGTACTACTGTAGTGCTTTCGGGTATAGTACATTTTTTGTTTGCCCATTACATGCATAAATGTATACATTTTTTGGTGTACCTACCCAAGAACACGCGACATGACCCGGCAGTTAAAAATTTATCGCTCCAGCAATTTTAACTGTGTTACAAAGTCATCTAATATGGTATTGCAAACGGCAGTGGGAGCGTTTCTATAAACTCAATTTAAACTTACTGTTTACACCGTGCTTTGAAGATGCATAGTACGCGACACGTGTTTCGCCGTAATTGTGGGCTCATCAGGAGTACACAGTCACTGCACTCCCTTACGGGAATCGATCCTCGGACGTAGAGGCGAAGCCCCTAACGTTGTGCCACGGCGTGAGGTTCGTTCATTTGACAGCATGTAGATCGGAGTAATTACATTGCAGGCATTCGTAGTCTGATTCACAATCTGATTGTATGGGTGGTTACCTACCAGGTAACGCTTGTGGTTGGTGAGCAAGTCGGCTAACTTCTGCCACGGTGCCCTCTTTCAGTTGCGAGAAGCAGATCATACAATGGTTGAAATAGTTTAATATATACAGTAATCCCTCCTCCATTGCGGGGGTTGCGTTCCAGAGCCACCCGCGAAATAGGAAAATCCGCGAAGTAGAAACCATATGTTTATATGGTTATTTTTAGAATGTCATGCTTGGGTCACAGATTTGCGCAGAAACACAGGAGGTTGTAGAGAGACAGGAACGTTATTCAAACACTGCAAACAAACATTTGTCTCTTTTTCAAAAGTTTAAACTGTGCTCCATGACAAGACAGAGATGACAGTTCTGTCTCACAATTAAAAGAATGCAAACATATCTTCCTTTTCAAAGGAGTGCAAAGCAAGCAGTCAAAAAAAAAATCAATACGGCTTTTTGGCTTTTAAGTATGCGAAGCACCGCCGGTACAAAGCTGTTGAAGGCGGCAGCTCACACCCCCTCCGTCAGGAGCAGGAAGACAGAGAGAGAGAGATAGAGAGAGATAGCGAGAGACAGATAAAAAAATCAATACGTGCCCTTGAGCTTTTAAGTATGCGAAGCTCCGTGCAGCATGTCCTTCAGGAAACAGCTGCACACAGCCCCCCTGCTCACACCCCCCTACGTCAGCGCAAGAGAGAGAGAGAGAGAGACAGAGAGAAAGTAAGCTGGATAGCTTCTCAGCCATCTGCCAATAGCGTCCCTTGTATGAAATCAACTGGGCAAACCAACTGAGGAAGCATGTACCAGAAATTAAAAGACCCATTGTCCGCAGAAACCCGCGAAGCAGCGAAAAATCCGCGATATATATTTAAATATGCTTACATATAAAATCCGCGATGGAGTGAAGCCGCGAAAGGCGAAGCGCGATATAGCGAGGGATCACTGTATAGCAAAATCACCGCGCTTCGCAGGGGCGAATATGGTATTGCAAACGGCAGCGTTTCTATAAACTTAAAGTTACGGTTTATACCGTGCCTTGTTTCATATTCTTTTCCTACCTTATCAATTGTGTAATGTGTTTTTTGAACAGGTTTGATTCATGGAAGAGATCACTCCTGCTGCGTTCAGTCACTTCACGTGAGCCACTGTCTTGTGTGATGTTGCGATGTCCACGGGTTTATTTAATGTTAGCTAAGACCCGGCAGTTAAAAGTTTCTCGCTACAGCAATTTTAACTCTGTTACAAAGTGATGCAAACTCTCGTTTATACCTCGTGTCTTCTCATTAAACTTGTATCTCGCGAATATGGCATTGCAAACGGCATCGGGAGCGTTTCTATAAAGTTAAGGTTACGGTTTACACCGTGCTTTTTTATACCTCGTGTCTTCTCATTAAACTTGTATCTCGCGAATATGGTATTGCAAACGGCAGCGGGAGCGTTTCTATAAAGTTAATTTAGACTTACGGTTTACACCGTGCTTTTTTATACCTCGTGTCTTATGAAGATGCTTGTATGCGTCACTCACTCGCTTCTTATTGTTTCGCTGCCTTGTCAATTGTGTAATGAATGTTTTCTTCTGCGCTCTTTGGGGCTCCTCCTTCTTTTCTACGTACTGAGTTCACAGTCAGTTCACGTGATTACGTGGGAGGCGTGATGACGCGACACGCAACTCAGTCTCCTACGGCCATCTTGCTGCCTACCATTACAGTATATGGACAAAAAAGAGGTTCAGTTATGACCATTACACGTATAATTTTGAAATGAAAACTGCCTAACTTTTGTAAGTAAGCTGTAAGGAATGAGCCTGCCAAATTTCAGCCTTCCACCTACACGGGGAAGTTGGAGAATTAGTGATGAGTGAGTCAGTGAGTCAGTCAGTCAGTCAGTGAGGGCTTTGCCTTTTATTATTATAGATATATATATTATATATATCTATATATCTATTATATCTATGTCTATCTATCTATCTATCTATATCTATGTCTATCTATATATATATATATATATATATATATATATATCTATATATCTATTATATCTATGTCTATCTATCTATCTATCTATCTATCTATCTATATCTATGTCTATCTATATATATATATATATATATATATATATATATATATATATACACACACACACACACATATACACACACACATATACATCTATACTAATAAAAGGCAAAGCCCTCACTGACTCACTCATCACTAACTCTCCAACTTCTCGTGTAGGTAGAAGGCTGAAATTTGGCAGGCTCATTCCTTACAGCTTACTTACAAAAGTTAAGCAGGTTGCAATTCGAAATTCTACACGTAACGGTCATAACGGTCGACAACGTCCGCCATGTTAAACTTTCTTATTTATGGCCCCATCTTCACGAAATTTGGTAGGCGGCTTCCCTGCGCTAACCGAAACCGATGTACGTACATATTTCGGTGGTATGACACCACTGTCGGCCGCCATATTGAACTTTCCAATGGTCTTTGTTACTTAATGGGCCCATCTTCAAGAAATTTGGTACGCGGGTTCCCAACGCTAACAGAATCCTACTTACGTACTGTGGGATATGGCCGGACTGTCACCCTGGCCAACACCCCCAGGCTGCCAGATGGAGCTGTCCGTGCTGCATGGAAGTGCCCCGAATACCAGCAGGGAATCATGGACAATGGAGTTTTCCTTTACAGCCCTGCTGGATATCACAGGGGCCAACAGATGACGCTGCAGGGAGGCCCAGAGAGTTGTTTGTGCCCTATAACCCGGAAGTTCGTTGTAGGCAAATTCCGGGTTGAAGAAAAGGACTTTTTATCTGACCCGGAAGTGATAAGAAATCACATGGACTGTAGGATGGGAAACACTGCCGAGTCAGGGAATATAAAAGGACTATGGGAAATCCCAGACGTCGAGCTGAGCTGGGTGGAAGGGTGGCAACACGTCTGGGAGTGTGGAGGATTATTGATTATTGTATTAATTGTTGGTTATTGATTATTTGAGTATTGTGGAGTGGAGAGTGCTTTGTGCACTGTATTGTCCAAATAAATATAATTACTGGACTTTTACCTGGTGTCTGGAGTCTAGTCTGAGGGTTCAAGGGGTCACAGAGACCTCAATCTGTCACAGTACATATATACGTCCATAGCCTGCAGCTCGGTCCACACTCTGAATCCTCCAGGCACTCCTGAGCATAATCTAATTTTGAAGGTTGGGGCACCAATAATGTTACTGAGAAACTTACAGCCACCGAAACTTTGTAATGGCACAAGACTTCATGTCACATACCTGCAAAAGAACCTAATTGAGGCAACTATTTTTACTGCCGGTGGCTCAGGGGAGAGAGTTTTTATTCCTCGCATCCCCGTTATACCCTTTGATCTCTCATTTCAATTCAAACGCCTCCAATTTCCAGTAAGGCTCTGCTTCGCAATGACAATTAATAAGTCTCAGGGACAGACCCTACAAAAGGTTGGCATTGATTTGAGGCAAGATTGCTTTTCACATGGCCAACTATACGTTGCATGCTCAAGAGTAAGGTCAGCGCAGAGCTTGGTCATATTGGGGCGAACTGACAACGTGGTATACAAAGAGATCCTTAACAAATAATTATTGGTACATTTTCCCTCAGTTTATTATTTAAAATTTTAAAGCAGTACTTCTCCACTGTGGAGCGTGGGTATTTTGCTAGTTTTTAATAAATTTGCAAAAACCTAAAGTAAACTTTTTTCACGTTGTCATTATGGGGTGTTGTGTGCAGAATTCTGAGGAAAAAAATGAATTTAATCCATTTTGGAATAAGGCTGTAACATAACAAAATGTGGAAAAAGTGATGCGCTGTGAATACTTTCTGGATGCACTACCTACCTACCTACCTACCTACCTACCTACCTACCTACCTACCTACCTACCTACCTACCTACCTACATACCTACCTACATACCTACCTACATACCTACATACATACATACATACAGGCTCTGGATGTTGTAGGACTGTCTTGGTTGACACACCTCTGCAACATCGCATGGACATCAGGGACAGTGCCTCTGGAATGGCAGACCAGGGTGGTGGTCCCCCTCTTTAAGAAGGGTACCGGAGGGTGTTTTCCAACTACAGAGGGATCACACTCCTCAGCCTCCCTGGAAAAGTCTATTCAGGGGTCCTGGAGAGGAGGGTCCATCGGATAGTCGAGCCTCGGATTCAGGAGGAACAGTGTGGTTTTCGTCCTGGTCGCGGAACAGTGGACCAGCTCTATACCCTTAGCAGGGTCCTGGAGGGTGCATGGGAGTTTGCCCAACCAGTCTACATGTGTTTTGTGGACTTGGAAAAGGCATTCGACCGTGTCCCTCGGGGAATCCTGTGGGGTGTACTCCGAGAGTATGGGGTAACGGACCCTCTGATAAGGGCTGTTCGGTCCCTGTACGATCGGTGCCAGAGCTTGGTCCGCATTGCCGGCAGTAAGTCGAACCCGTTTCCAGTGAGAGTTGGACTCCACCAGGGCTGCCCTTTGTTACCGATTCTGTTCATAACTTTTATGGACAGAATTTCTAGGCGCAGCCAGGGCGTTGAGGGGGTCCGGTTTGGTGGGCTCAGGACTGGGTCACTGCTTTTTGCAGATGATGTTGTCCTGTTTGCTTCATCAGGCCGTGATCTTCAGCTCTCTCTGGATCGGTTCGCAGCCGAGTGTGAAGCAGCTGGGATGAGAATCAGCACCTCCAAATCCAAGACCATGGTCCTCAGCCGGAAAAGGGTGGAGTGCCCTCTCAGGGTTGGTAGCGAGATCCTGCCCCAAGTGGAGGAGTTCAAGTATCTCAGGGTTTTTTTCACGAGTGAGGGAAGAATGGAGCATGAGATTGACAGGCGGATCGGTGCGGCATCCGCAGTAATGTGGGCGCTGCATCGGTCTGTCGTGGTGAAAAGGCGAAGCTCTCAATTTACCAGTCGATGTATGTTCCTACCCTCACCTATGGTCATGAACTATGGGTAGTGACCGAAAGAACGAGATCGCAAATACAAGCAGCTGAAATGAGTTTCCTCCGCAGGGTGTCTGGGCTTTCCCTTAATGATAGGGTGAGAAGCTCAGTCATCCGGGTGGGGCTCAGAGTAGAGCCGCTGCTCCTCCGCATCGAGAGGAGTCAGATGAGGTGGCTTGGGCATCTGATCAGGATGCCTCCTGGACGCCTCCCTGGTGAGGTGTTCCGGGCACGTCTAACTGGGAGGAGGCCCCGGGGAAGACCCAGGACACGCTGGAGGGACTATGTCTCTCGACTGGCCTGGGAACGCCTTGGGATTCTCCCGGAAGACCTAGAAGAACTGGCCGGGAAGAGGGAAGTCTGGGCATCTCTGCTCAAGCTGCTGCCCCCGCGACCCGACCACGGATAAGCGGGATACAATGGATGGATGGATATATATTTAAGGCCAGTAATAAAAGTGCCAGAGAGTTGGCCGAGTCTTGGCTATCAGATGAAAACGCCATTAACAGACACTTGGACATAAATCCAGTATATGCCAACTTAAGAAGAACATGTACACAATAAATAAACTATACAACCCCCCCCCCACCCTTGATCATACTGACTTAGTCACCTCCACCCACCCCCCACTGAATGTGTTGCTATATATTGCCTTTGATTCTTGTAAGTCTAAACATTATCCTCTGATGAAGACCCCTGATAGGGGTTGAAAGCTCAGGAATAAAAAACTATTTTATGATACGTGATTCTTTTTTCTCCCTTCGTGGATCTCCAGCTGCAAATATGCAAACCGTATCACAGACCTTCTCTTCCATATATATTATATTATATTATATATATATATATATATATATATATATATATATATATATATATATATATATATATATTATACACACACACATATATACACACACACACACACACATAGTTAGGTCCATAAATATTTGGACACAGAAAACTTTTTTCTAATTTTGGTTCTGTAATTTACCACAATCAATTGTAAATGAAACAACTCAGATGTAGTTGAAGTGCAGATCTTAATTGGGTTAAGATCAGGTGACTGACTTGGCCATTCCAGAATTTTCCACTTCTTTGCTTTAATAAACTCCTGGGTTGCTTTGGCTGTATGTTTTGGGTCATTGTCCATCTGTATCATGAAACGCCGCCCAATCAATTTGACTGCATTTAGCTGGATTTGAGCAGACAGTATGTTTCTGAACACCTCAGAATTCATTCGGCTGCTTCTGTCCTGTGTCACATCATCAATAAACACTAGTGTCCCAGTGCCACTGGCATCCATGCACGCCCAAGCCGTCACACTGCCTCCACCATGTTTTACAGATGATGTGCTATGCTTTGGATAATGAGCTGTTCCACGCCTTCTCCATACTTTTTTCTTGCCATCATTCTGGTAGAGGTTGATCTTGGTTTCATCTGTCCAAACAATGTTTTTCCAGAACTGTGTTGGCTTTTTTAGATGTTCTTTAGCTAAGTCCAATCTAGCCTTTCTATTCTTATGAGTGGCTTGCACCTTGCAGTGCACCCTCTGTATTTACTTTCATGCAGTCTTCTCTTTATGGTAGACTTGGATATCGATACGCCTACCCCCTGGAGAGTGTTGTTCACTTGGTTGGCTGTTGTGAAGGGGTTTCTCTTCACCATGGAAATGATTCTGCGATCATCCACCAATGTTGTCTTCCGTGGACGTCCAGGTCTTTTTGCATTGCTGAGTTCACCAGCGCTTGCTTTCTTTCTCAGGATGTACTAAACTGTAGATTTTGCCACTCGTAATATTGTAGCAATTTCTCGGATGGGTTTTTTCTGTTTTCGCAGCTTAAGGATGGCTTCTTTCACCTGCATGGAGAGCTCCTTTGACCGCATGTTGTCTGTTCACAGCAAAATCTTCCACATGCATGCACCACACCTCAAATCAACTCCAGGCCTTTATCTACTTAATTGATAATGACATAATGACAGACTTGCCCACACCTGCCCATGAAAAAGCCTTTGAGTCAATTGTCCAATTACTTTTGAGCCCCTGAAATGAAGG
Source organism: Erpetoichthys calabaricus (assembly GCF_900747795.2). Taxonomy (NCBI): domain Eukaryota; kingdom Metazoa; phylum Chordata; class Cladistia; order Polypteriformes; family Polypteridae; genus Erpetoichthys; species Erpetoichthys calabaricus. Next base: position 355,984,611 of record NC_041394.2, on the reverse strand, counting down.
GATTGTGTTAAACAAATGCTTTAGTTGCCTCACATTTTTATGCAATCGTTTTGTTCACCCCACTGAATTAAAGCTGAAAGTCTGCACTTCAACTGCATCCAAGTTGTTTCATTTACAATGAATGCAGCGATCTGAACCACTTCAACTGAAAATCAGAATTCATAAGTTATGTGCCTTCATCTACAGGAGAGAAGTAGTTCAATTAAGCTAATGTAGTTTTGTTTTCTGTATGTGATTATCCATCATCTAATAACATTGGAGCAATACAGATGCAGAGCAGGTTAGAGATAATAGAAGTATGAAAATTCGAATGCCTCAAAGAAATGATAGTAAATATTGCATTAGTACAAACAAGAGGAAATTATTACTTGGTGAAATTACGGAATGGTGAAAAGAGATCGAATATATTGTTCAGATTTAAACTTTAAGTCGGAGACATCTATATTGTCTAACCAGCAAAATACCTGCGCTTCGCAGCGGCGAAGTACTGCTTTAAAATTTTTATTAAGAACAAAGGTAAATCTTTTTAAACTGAGGTAAAATATACCAATAATTATTTGTTAAGGATCTCTTTGTATACCACGTTGTCAGTTCAGCTCTCCGGTTGTAATATGACTAAAGTGTGCGCTGAGCTTATTCTTGAGCATTCAACGTATAGTTGGCCATGTGAAAAGCAATCTTGCCTCAAATCAATGCCAACCTTTTGTAGGGTCTGTCCCTGAGACTTATTAATTGTCATTGCGAAGCAGAGCCTTTCTGGAAATTGGAGGCATTTGAATTGAAATGGGTTTCATCGATAACTTCGCATCCAGCTTTTGAGAGTTTAAACATTCATAAATATCAAAGTGTCCACTACTCAAATCGTCACCTGTGAATCTAAGATGTTTAAGAGGCATTGGCGGTTGTCCAAAGGTGTAGAATATTTGGCCATTTCGGTACACTTGAAAGCGACAACCGAACAATTCAGCGGCAGCCATCAACTCACATGCAGAACCATAGGTGAAGGGCTTAAGCATTTCACTCTTCTAGTGCTCCTGTGTACTATAATTATCTCCTGTACCGTCATCTGTCCATACTTTGAACCTGTCCCAGTCATTCAATACATAAGACACAATGTTCCTCCGGATATCAAGAGTGAGCCTGATATGGCCGCGCAATATGTAACACTGAGAATGGAAAAGGCAGGCGCCATCTCCAGGCATGGAAACCACTCGGTAAGTGACAGTTCTTTGATTGATGGTGATCACCTCGATAGACATGTTAATGGGGGTGCGGTTGGAACGATAAAGGAAATGGGTATCTGAACAATGTAAACTAAGTCTAAAATACCTACACAATTACTATAATCGTAATAAACGAACAATAAAACAGCGGAGAAGCTACGTGGGAGGCGTGGGGATGGGGGACCCAACGCCGCCTCACACGGCGACTGAGCTGCAGGCTATGTACGTATATATGTACGAAAGTAGGATTCAGTTAGCATTGGGAACCTGCGTACCAAATTTCTTGAAGATGGGCCCATAAGTGGAGTGTAAAATACTAAATGTATTCCTCATTGATAATCTGTACGCGTACAATTGACGTTGAGTAAGCCTGATTCACTTGGCGGTTCTTTTATCGGGAACATGTTGTAAATCTTTGTGCCAGCCAATGTCTCCATAAGGGAATAAAAGTGTGTAAACCACAGGATCGCAATTCATATTGAGCGTGGAAATCTGTTTACAGGAGTTGCCTATGGGATAGATGGAAATGTCCCTTTCGGCAGGAGGTTCGCCGTCTTCTCCGACGAAAATCTCTGCAACATCAGTGTGACATGTCGGGGCATTGTATCATCGTAAATCCTGTTCAGGGTATTCCTTGAAAACCATTCGTACAGATGTTGTTGGATTGGACTGAGCGATTTCATGCATGTGTTTGTATGATTTAGTTGAAAGCGTTAATTGTTCTGAGCATGGAATCTAGCTGGATTCTGGAGAAGTACATTTTCGCTGCATGTAGAGTTTGATTTATTTTGTAAGCGTACTTCAGTAGCTTGTCGAGAAATGCCATGTCGGCTGGGGACCGGTTTTGAAATGGAAGCATGGCGAACCAGAAGAGAAATATATATAAGAGATGGAATAGTCATTCAATTTCGCATATACATGCGAATAATTTAACACAATTATTGACTTTAAAATCCTGCTTATGGTTTACAAAGCCTTAAATAATCTCGCCCCATCTTATATATCAGAATGTCTGACACTTTATATTTCAAATCGTAACCTCAGATCCTCAAATGAGTGTCTGCTTAGAATTCCAAGAGCAAAACTTAAAAGACGTGGTGAGGCGGCCTTCTGCTGTTATGCACCTAAAATCTGGAATAGCCTGCCAGTAGGAATTCGCCAGGCTAATACAGTGGAGCACTTTAAAAAACTGCTGAAAACACATTACTGTAACATGACTTTCTGATAACTTCACCTTCATTTAATCCTGATACTCTGTATATTCAATTCATTATAATAAGTATTCATGGTGGCTCTAAAATCCGTACTAATCCCTACTCTATCTTCTGTTTCTTTTCCTGGTTTTTTGTGGTGGCGACCTGTACCTCCACCACCTAATCAAAGCAACGTGATGTTCCTCCATTGATGGACTAAAAGCCAGAAGTCTACATGACCATTATCATCAAGTTCTTCCATGAGAACCCTAAATACAAAGTGGAATGATCATTTATGTGAGGTAGAATGTCCAGAGGGGGCTGGGTGGTCTCGTGGCCTGGAACCCCTGCAGATTTTATTTTTTCTCTCCAGCTGTCTGTAGTTTTTTTTTTTTGTTTGTTTTTTCTGTGCTCCCTGGCCATCAGACCTTACTCTTATTCAATGTTAATTAGTGTTGTCTTATTTTAATTCTTACTTTTGTCTTTTATTTCTCTTTTCTTCATTATGTAAAGCACTTTGAACTACATTATTTGTATGAAAATGTGCTATATAAATAAATGTTGTTGTTGTTCTAATGTTCCTGTGCTGTGTGACGTCCTGCCAAAGCTGCAGCAGGTTGTCTGTGTGGAATCTTTAACTGTATGGAGTGGCAAAAATGTTTGAATAGATGGTTGTTGATAATCACATTCCCTAATTTCATTTCTTTTCCATTTGTGCTTGACATGACTGCTTCATTATTACTGTGAAGTTCTCATGAGCTGGACGTGGAAACTGAACCTGTTTATAGCAAGACACGTGTTGACGACGTTCATGGCACGTATTCACCTTTTCAGATCTTCTTCTGTAGCTATTCTCATTTTTATATATGCTCTCTATTTTTGACTAGACTTCTCCAATGGAGGTTTTGCTGTGATTTTTTATGACCAGTGCTTTACTGTAACATGCTGTCTGTCAAACCGTGCTGTTTAGGATTACTGGACATGCTCACAACATAGTGACTCCATGTTTGATAACGTGCCGATAGAATCACTATGCCTGAGTTTATAACAGTGATGTGCCACATTTGTCTGGAGTTTTTGTTCATTATTATGAAGTGCTTGAAGGAGTCTTTGAACCATTTGCCTGGTGTTTGTGACCTGACATCCAGATACTCAGTCATTTCCCAATTGGCAACATGTTTTTAAATCTGTGATTATTTGCTGTTGTTCATATGATCCTTCAAATAATTGATTTACTACATGCATGCACCTTTATGCTTTCAAGCGGAGCTTTTTTATGGTTTCCAAAATTGTTACAAATACAGCTATGAGGTTGGTACAAAAAAATAAAATATCATAATACAAGTCTCTTCTTTGCACACAATTTTTTCCATTTTGTGGGGGGGTTTCTTTTAGCTGTAAAAGTTGCTGACTATGTGTGTGGTAGGAGACCCCAGATCTGTCTGTTTGTGCTACAATAGTAGAGTTTGATAAAGTAGGACGAATCGATAAAAGACCGAATGCATTTCTTGATGCCAATCCTTCTTATCCTAATCTTACATTCAACTTTTTCAACAGACTCAGTGCAGACCTCCAGTGCTCCACTCCATTGAGGAGGGTGTTGCTTTATATTATACATCAGTGATGACACCCAGTCACATTATGGTGAAGGTCAGGGTTGAGGGAGGATTTATCTGACTCAAGGCAAGTAAACCAGGTGACAAAACACTGCGATCCATTTGGCTGTCCAGTGAACTACTCAATCGCAGACCCCTTCAGCTGGACTACCTGATCTGTGCTGCCTGCCTGATCTGCACAAATGCCTATTGAAAGTCTACTTCATTACACAGTTTATGGTGCTGACCAATCTGTTTTACACAAGCGTTAATAATTTATGGAGTGTGTGATATCATATCTGAGCTGATGTGACGCACTGCACATGTGCTTAATGAAGAAAATAAAATAAACTCCACTTTACAGCACGGCCCGATCTGAACTGAACGTACCGATCCACCGCTCACAGTGCTGTATTTTCAGTTCAGTTCCACATTAGTTGACCATAATGAGAATATTATGGAAATACACATCATAGGCTGTGTCTTCACGGCTGGGTTAAGCAGATTACTTTCCTAATTTTTATACAACAAAGCAAATTTACACCTAAGAAAGGATTAAAAAAATCAGTGGCGGACCGTGCATTTCACACCTAGTCCTTCAGTAGTGCTCCATCTGAATCAACCCGCCCCTCAAAAACTAATTTATGGTAATAAAAACCATCTTAATATGCAGAAATACAGTATAAAGAGACGTTGCATCCCAGATATATAACTCCTATAGCCACAATAAATGCCTTTATTGAATAGACAAACCAGGGGTGAACAAGTTCCTTTCTACTGCAGCTACAGCCCGCGACACACATAAAAAACATCAATAATAACTCATAAACTTGCAGTATTATTTAGGAAAATCACAACATTTTTACTCACCAAAAATTCGGATTATTTGTAAACAAAATCAATCCTCCTCTCTTTCCTCAAAACAGTTCAATTACTCTGTCATACAGATTATCCGTACGCTTCAGTTCCATCACAAAGTCCCTTTCTATCGCCATCGAAGCTAATGCTGAAAGTCGAACCTGCCCTGTCGTATTTCTGGCATAAGTTTTAACTCGCTTTAGGGCTGAAAATGTCCGCTCGACAGAAGCAGTGGACACCGGAATGCTCCCTGCCAAACATACCAATGTGTACAGCTGCCCCATGATGCTCTCGTTCAGATTTTTACATTACACCATCCTATCCAATCAGTGGGTCTGAATACGGTGACGTTGCCGTACGCCTGCTAGAGGGCCCTAGTGAAACCAACTCAAAATCTGACTGGTGGAAGCAACGGCTTAATCAACATCTATTTTGTGTTAGAGGACCTTTAGAACGGATTGTGAAGGCCTCCTGGCAGCAATACTATCCACCTGCAGAGCCACAGCACCATACGTTACCGCAGTTTCAGACCCGCAGTTACAGACCCGGAAGTGACGTCTCCGTCGTTTCAGGACTGACTTCATAAAATTACTTTTGGAAGGTTTTGGCAGGTCTCGGCAAAGCCCGGAAAGTAACGTTGGGTGAAAGACCCGTTTAGAAACCAAATAATACGCATCATTGTGAAGTTCAGAGAGTTTCTGCCATCACGTCGTGTCATACATCAAACTAAACAATACGGATCGTTTGTGTGAAATACACTAATAACATTTACGTTGTGTTCGGGTCTGTGGGAACCATTTAACATGTCGACAAAATTAAAATCATCAAGATCTGTGTTAATTGAAAATAGTTTTTCGTTTACATTCATGAAACGAACTATACAATATAATTATAATGTTTACACCACGTTAGAGTTTAGTAAAATGTTAATAATAAAAGTGATTACATTTTTTAAAATGTACTATGCATGTGTGCAATATTGTTCTAAACTAATTTAGAATAAACATTTAAGCCAATCTAATATTTTTAAACATGTATGTGAAAAAGACAGCAATACATATTCTATACTGAATTCTGCAATACATTAATTGCCTTATATAGAACTGTTCTAGTTTTTGTCACTTATTATTATAAACAATGGGCCATCAAAAGAAAAAAATAAAAATACTAACAAGAACACAATTTATTTATATAGCACCCTGCCCAAAATTCAAAAAGAACAACAGGACCTATATAACATTGGTTACAAATGATATCTTCACTAAATAAAGATAAATACAGGATATACAAAACATTCAAATAGAATAAAAGACAATAATGAAGACTAAAATACAACATATAATACTATAAATAAATCTTGAGCAAATAAAACATAAATTGTGATAAAAATTCAAACCCTGAGTACCTGGACAGACAGAGTGGTAAACTGAAAGAAGGGGCAGAATGTCAGGTCTGTTTAATGTCCTGCTAAACAAATGAGTTAAAACAAATGAATGGAGTCAGCTGATGTCTAATTTTGAAAGGTCATTCCACAGTCAGGGCGCTATATACAGCTGAAGGCCCTGCTGTCACCTACAGATTGCAGGTTAATGTGGGGCACAGAATGAGAGGACCTACAGTAAGTGGGCAGGTCAATAACAGAAGTTGATATTCAGTCCTGTAAGACACAGGGAGCAGTGAAGTAGTAGTGACTTACAATAATCAATGCAGGATGTGATAAAACAGGGACAAGCTTCTCAGCATTAGAAAAGGAGAGGAAGGAGCAAACATAAGAAATGTGACACAGGTGGAAGTAAGAAAGTTTCTTAATATGGTTTACATGGGTGAAATAAGAAAAGGAGGAATCAAAGTGACACTGAGATTCTTTGCAGTAAAAGAAGGTCTGATGAGATCATCACCAAGAATGGTTGAAGAGGAGCTTGTTTTCTTAAGTTGCACTTTAGTGCCACATTGCAGGAGTTCAGTTATGTTGCAATTTCATTTTAAAGAGTTTTGCTCTGTTCGGGTTTTAATTTTACTTTAATTTAACTGAGGCAAGTTGTGAGCTGAGAAAGCTGTGATGAAGTGTCACTTTTAACATTGAAATGGATCTAAGCATCATCTGCATAAAAATGATAAGCCAGTCCAAAGCTATGAATAACTTTCTCAAGGGGAAGCACAGAGATACAGAAGAGCAGAGGATGTCATTTCATTAACAAAGGAACTGCTGGAACTGCTGTGAGAAATTAAGGCATGAGGGTTACCCTGGACATGACATAAGCTGCATGGCCACAACGCCATTTGCAATAACTTTTACACAAACTGGGACAACAGCTCCTCAAGAGGAAGGTAACAATGCTTAGCACAATAAGGAAAAATAAGCCAGAACTCCCATCTCAACTGCTGGCCACACAGAATAGGCCAGTGAAGACATTAAAGTTTTGTCTAAACAAATGACACATCCTTGGTGAACAATGTGATCTACACTGGGATAGGAGATGCCATGGCCAGGAATGATAATGGACTATAATGCTACAAAAAGAGGAGTGGAGAATTTAGACAAAACATTACGCTGGATGCTGGCCACACGCAATTTTTTCAACATATTGAACATCTCTGGGGAAAAAAATACTTTTGTCAACTCAACAAGCTTGAACCGAGACTGGAACTGGGAGAAGGAGACAGAGCCTTCTTGAGGAGCAGGGTAAACCACTGGTGACACCTCACATGCTACTGGGATGACATGTGCCAAAGACCTCAGCATGCACAGCCATTGTGTTGATTCAACAGTCCAATCCACAGGGGAACCAATTACTGCACCAGTAGTGTGTGTGTGTATAGTGAGTGTGTTTGTGTGTCTCATTGTGTGAACTGCACAGTTATTACAGTATTGTGTAGAAAATTAAAATATTCAGTTCTGCTTGATAAACAAATAGAATGTGATCAGAGAGTAAAGAGTAAACAGGTTATTTTTTATTTTTTATACATTGTTTGTTAAAATAACCATCTGATTTAAAAAAAAAGTCCCTCAATAGTACATACGTAGCAAAAATGTAGTAAGATGAGATTCAACTCAATTATTTTTCATGCTTCTCAAAGAAAAATTAAAATACGATGTTTGTAAACTACTGCATCTGTGAAGTGTGAGAGGATATCCAAAACTATCATTGAGTGTATTTCAGTAATGTGTATAGTGACTTATAAAACCACAATATTACATTAAAATTACATTGGCAGGTCTACCACTGGTGGGCACCCTGTGCTTTTCACTGATGAGAGCAGGTTCACCCTAAGCACATGTGACAGACGTGAAATGGTCTGGAGAAGCCATGGAGAATGTTATGCTGCCTGTAACATCATTCAGCATGACCTGTTTGGTCGTGGGTCAGTGATGGTCTGGGGAGGCGTATCCATGGAGGGACGCACAGACCTCTACAGCTAGACAACGACACCTTGACTGCCATTAGGTATCGGAATGAAATCCTTGGACCCATTGTCAGACTTTATGTAGCTTATGTCATGTCCAGGGCAACCCTCACGCCTTAATTTATAATACAGTGATCCCTCGCTATATCGCGCTTCGCCTTTCGCGGCTTCACTCCATCGCGGATTTTATATGTAAGCATATTTAAATATATATCGCGGATTTTTCGCTGCTTCGCGGGTTTCTGCGGACAATGGGTCTTTTAATTTCTGGTACATGCTTCCTCAGTTGGTTTGCCCAGTTGATTTCATACAAGGGACGCTATTGGCAGATGGCTGAGAAGCTACCCAACTTACTTTCTCTCTCTCTCTCTCGCGCTGACGTAGGGGGGTGTGAGCAGGGGGGCTGTGTGCAGCTGCTTCCTGAAGGACATGCTGCACGGAGCTTCGCATACTTAAAAGCTCAAAGGGCACGTATTGATTTTTGACTTTGTTTTTCTGTGGCTCTCTCTCTCTCTCTCTTCCTGCTCCTGACAGAGGGGGTGTGAGCTGTCGCCTTCAACAGCTTTGTACCGGCGGTGCTTCGCATACTTAAAAGCCAAAAAGCCCTATTGATTTTTTTTTTGACTGCTTGCTTTGCACTCCTTTGAAAAGGAAGATATGTTTGCATTCTTTTAATTGTGAGACTGAACTGTCATCTCTATCTTGTTATGGAGCACAGTTTAAACTTTTGAAAAAGAGACAAATGTTTGTTTGCAGTGTTTGAATAACGTTCCTGTCTCTCTACAACCTCCTGTGTTTCTGCGCAAATCTGTGACCCAAGCATGACATTCTAAAAATAACCATATAAACATATGGTTTCTACTTCGCGGATTTTCCTATTTCGCGGGTGGCTCTGGAACGCAACCCCCGCGATGGAGGAGGGATTACTGTATAATAATTATCTTAATTTTATAATAATATAATCTTATATCACAGCTCCAGTTGATTCAAAACTCAACTGCAAGAGTCCTGACACGAACCAACAACAGCGAGCACATCCCAGCCATCCTGCTGCACCTTCACTGCTCCCTATGTCTTACATGACTGAATATCAAATTCTATTATTGACCTGCCCACTAAGGTCCTCTCATTCTGTGCCCCCCACTAACCTGCACTCCATGGGTGAAGCAGGGCCTTCAGCTGTATATAGCGCCCTGACTGTGAACTGACCTCCTGAAATTAATGACATCAGCTGACTCCATTCATTTGTTTTAACTCATTTGTTTAGGAGGACATTAAACAGACCTGACATTCTGCCCCTCCTTTTAGTTTACCCCCTCTATCTGTTCAGGTACTCAGGGTTTGAATTTTTATCACAATTTATGTTATTTGCTCAAGATTTTTTTGTAATATTAAATGTTGTATTTTAGTCTGCATTATTGTCTTTTATTCTATTTGAATGTTTTGTATATCCTATATTTATCTTTATTTAGTGAAGATATTATTTGTAGCCAATGTTATATTGGTCCTGTGGTTCTTTTTGAATTTTGGGCAGGGTCCTGTATAAATACTGTAAATTGTGTTCTAATTAGTATTTTTTTTTTTTTTTTTGATGGCCCATTGTTTATAATAATAAGTGACAAAAACTAGAGCAGTTCTATATAAGGCAATTAATATACTGCATAATTCAGTGTAGAATATGTATTGCCGTTTTCTTCACATACATGTTTAAAAATATTAGATTGGCTTAAATGTTTATTCTAAATTGGTTTAGAACAATATTGCACACATGCATAGTAAATTTTAAAAAACGTAATCACTTTTATTATTAACATTTTTCTAAACTCTAATGTGGTGTAAACATTATAATTATATTGTATAGTTCGTTTCATGAATGTAAACGAAAAACTATTTTCAATTAACACAGATCTTGATGATTTTAATTTTGTCGACATATTAAATGGTTCCCACAGACCAGGGGCCTCATGTATAAACGGTGCGTACGCACAGAAATGTTGCGTACGAACCTTTCCACGCTCAAATCGTGATGTATAAAACCTAAACTTGGCGTAAAGCCACGCACATTTCCACGGTAACTCATTCCTTGGCGTACGCAATTTATCCGCCCGGTTTTGCAGACTGGCGGCACCCAGCGTCAAAGCAGTGCTACTGTTCCTGTGTGGTTACCCTTTCTTAGATCCACATCCACGGCGGTGGCTTTATCAAATACACTGAAATTAACCGCATATCGTTCATAAATTTAATGCATCTGATTGTAATTAACCTGTAACAATATAATGGTCCACAGAATGGTCAAACTACTGTTCCTGTGTGCTCATCCTTTCTTTCTTAGCTCCACATTCCTGACGTGGCTTTATAAATACACTGAAATTACCTGCATATTGTTTATTAGTGTAATGCATCTGATTGTAATTAACCTGCTGCAATATAATGGGCCCGGGAATAGCCATAGTATTCCAAATAGCAGAACTGCTTTAGCGTTGTTACGCTTACTGCATCTTGTTCTTCTTTTTGCTGTTCCCGTTAAGGGTTGCCACTGCGGATCATCTTTTTCCATATTACTCTCACTGCACCACTCGGAGTATTTATATCACTGTATCTGAGTGTGAATCACAGCAGCAGCTAATCGGAAAGAGAATTATCGGTATACAGTTTCAAGTACACACTACCTCAACCACGGCAAAAAGCGTCAAACCCTTTCCTGTACGGACCTCGCGTTTCAGAAACAGTTTCATCCCAAGAACTATAAACGCACTCAATCACCTCACTGTAAACTTGCACTACAGTTATAATATTGCACAACCTGCGCTACTTTATAAAGCGCGTATGATGACAATATCATTTTTAAGATGAAATGCAGCAAAATATGTTGCTTATAGTATACAGATAAAACTTTAACTTCATTTAAATAATCTGTATTGCTAATAATTAAACATGTGAGGACACGGTGCCGCAGCGTATAGCTAGTTCAAGGATAGCTCCTGCCTTGCGCTGTATTCTTGCTGGTGCTGACGCGACACTGGAAGGATAGACAAATAGAATAATTAAACATGTACTACGAAGATATTTCAATGTTCCTTAAAAGTTTTGAAGAATCGGTGTTCTAAGCTTACAAATGGCTTAACGTCTATTACAGAGCTGATTGTGTGGCGATTGGAGAAAGAAAAGTATGGACAGGAATTGGAGGTTAGTACATTTGAAAGAGACAGTACTTCTGTAATAAATTATTTCATCAAAGGTCACACATGGTGCAGCAAGCCTCTTGCGTGAGATATGAACAATCACTGCGCCACCGTGTTCCCATGTTTAATAACATGCTTTCATTCCTATCATCATGAAAATGATATCACGTATACATCTCAGTATTTTAATTATTCAGAGAGCTGTAATATCTCGAATGTAATGGATTCTGTGTCCTGTCGGAGAAAGACAAAGAACGGAAGCACGTGGTGATTCACACACATAGAGCACATAGAAGATCAAACACAGAAAAAAGCATTTAACATGCTACTTGAGAAACTAGTAAAATAAACGATTTTAAGATGAAGTTTATGATGTTCTACTTTAATGGCAAAATAAACTACGTGATTAAAGTGGAAATTTCGAGATTAAAGTTGACATTTCGTGCTTTTTTCCCCACTGTGTGCCTATTTTTTTTTTGTCTGTACCCTAATAAGCTTTCATATGACACTCAGACGGTGGGCTACAACTCGCCTTTTCACAGCGACTTTGATATGTGACTTTTTTTTTATTTCGGGCACTGTGCGACTTTGTGAATTTGATCTTTCGAGTTTCTCCGACAGTCTGTCACTCGATCAGCTTCCTTTTGTTGATTATACCACTGTTTAAACCAACAAATAGTACGTTTTTCCTTTGCCTCCACTTGGTATTCGCTGAAATTCTTATATTTTCCCCTGTGCTTTTCCCATTGTCTTTTCACAGAAGGCTATTTATATTGATTTGCATATTCAAAGAGGCGTAATTCTGGGAGGAGTTGGGGCGGGACAGAAGGCGCGTGCACGTGCGTTACTTTTCACGCAAATCGGGATTTATGTAGTGGAAGAACGTGAAAGTATGCGTGCGCAGAGATTCCTGCATCTGGATTTTTCTGTGCATACGCACAATCCCGCTTTTGTGCTTACGCCATGTTATAGTGTGAGTTCTACGCACAGCGTTATACATGAGGCCCCAGAACACAATGTAAATGTTAATAGTGTATTTCACAGAAACGATCTGTATTGTTTAATTTGATGTGTGACACGACGTGATGGCAGAAACCCTCTGAACTTCACAATGATGCGTATTATTTGGTTTCTAAACGAGTCTTTGACCCGACGTTACTTTCTGGGCTTTGCCGAGACCTGCCGAAACCTTCCAAAAGTAATTTTACGAAGCCAGTCCTGAAACGAAGGTGATGCCACTTCCGGGGTCTAAAACTGCGGGTCTACACAAATAGATATTGCTGCGGTGACGTATGGTGCTGTGGCTCTGCAAGTGGATGCTACTCCCTGGCAGACTTCTTTGACTTTGACCCGGCCTGGCAACAAATGATGGCTGAAATGTGATTGGTTAAATGCTTTAATACGAAAATACAGTGGAACCTCGGTTCACGACCATAATTCGTTCCAAAACTCTGGTCGTAAACCGAGTTGGTCGTGAACAGAAGCAATTTCTCCCATAGGATTGTATGTAAATACAATTAATCCGTTCCAGACCTTACGAGCTATATGTAAATATATATATATATATTTTAGTTTTTAAGCACAAATATAGTTAACTATACCATAGAATGCACAGCGTAATAGTAAACTAAATGTAAAAACATTGAATAACACTGAGAAAACCTTGAACAACAGAGAAAACTAACACTGCAATAGCCCGCGCTATAGTGCTAGGAACCGCTCGCTAAAAATACTTTTTTAATGAGCTTTAAGCACAGGGGAAAAAATGAACATTTGAAAAATCCGTAATTTAATAAACCATCAAGAAAAGTAACATTGCAACAATGCAGGCTACGAACCGATCACTGTAAATAGAACTGAAAACAAAAACAAGCCTTCTCTACCTTATGCGTCCCTCGCTCGCTCTCTCCCCCACCTGTGTGTGTGTGTGCGTGCGTCTCTCTTTTGCGAACCTGGAGCGCCTGTGTGTGTTGTCACGCTTGGGTCACAGATTTGCACAGAGACACAGGAGGTTGTAGAAAAAAAGGAACTTTATTCAAAGCACTGCAAACAAACATTTGTCTCTTTTCAACAGTTTAAACGTGCTCCATGACAAGTCAGAGATGACAGCTCCGCCAGGAGCACAGATTGTCTGAGAGAGAAAGAAAGAGTAGCAAGCAACCAATTTAACAAACTGAAAGAAGCCCGTGCAGGCTTTTTAAGAAGGTGTAGCACCGCTCGAGAGGCATATTACGCGACAGAGCCGGCCAGAAGGGAAAGGAGGAATGTGAAGATGGTCTGTCCATGTTTCTTAGGGGTTTCCCAGGGGCGTCTGTATTCTCTGGGGGTGCGATCAGCTTTGCAGCTCACAGTTTGTGTGTGCACACGCCTCTCTCACGCTGTGTGTGTGTGCGCGTGTGTGTCACACTCTCTCGCTCTCTCTCTTGCTCGCTGCACAGGAAACGCACAGGGAGAGACTGAACATGAACAAACCGAAAGGGAACCTGGCTTGTTCGTATACCGAGTGTGTGGTTGTGAACCGAGGCAAAGTTTGGCGAACTTTTTGGTCGTAAACCGAGTTGTACGTGTACCGAGACATTCGTGAACCGAGGTTCCACTGTACATGTCTGGAAGCAGCACAGCCATCAGAAAAGCTATGAAAGGAAGCGGACAGACTATTTGGAATTATTTAATAAGTATTCATGGACAAAATAAAATTAACATCAGTTTGTGATTCAGATATTTTTTTAGGCCAGCAGAGAAGGCCTTGCAGGCCCTGACGGCCCGCCCGCCTGTAAAAAAAAAAATAATACAGGGATGTTGCTGGATTCAAGAACTTAAAAGATTTTGGTGGCCCCATATAAATCTAATTCAAAATATAAACAATAATAAACTGTAAAATAAAATGTTATTTTTCAAAATGAAAGAAAACTTACAGTAAGATGGAAAATAATGTTTTTTGTATGCTTCCACTTTACAGTATATTTGAAAAGTGTTCTCTTACTTTTTTCTGATTACGAAGTCTTTAATCAGATCCTCACTTTAAGGTGTTGATCATTCATTCAGATAGAGATTGCAGGGATGCAACTGAAGATCTCGGCTGAAAGCAGTGGACTGTAAGAGAGAAATGAGAGGAGATCTGTGAGTCACCACTACTGAGGTGGTAGAAGAAGGTGGTGAGAATTTCCTTCAGAGTATGCAGTTAATAAATACTTTGAAGATAGCAGAGTACAGAGAAGGAAGAGAGGGGAGACCTATACTTATCCTGGAGGGATGGACGTTTCTTACTATGAAAAAAAACTATTACTATTATTACCATCTCTTATATATATTTCTCTTCTGGTTCGTCCTGCTTCAACTTCAAAACCGGTCCTGCCCACACGGCATTTCTCGATTCCTATCTGTCCTCTTCCATGTCATGCACTATACTGGCCTGCTGAGCATAATACATCCACCAATACTCGAGGTGCTGCCACGACGGTAAAGTAGCTTTACCACCTTTGCAGGAGCCATCTGTGTCTTTACAACAGCTTCTTACACAGCAAACGTCAGAAGCTAAAAATGATCGTGAACACATTCGAGAATACAACTCTTCTCTAGCGTTTGCTTCCATGGGTGCACAGATAACTCAACATCCTGGCCACGGACCATACTCTTTTAAAATACACGGGCAAATTTATCATCAAATCTTTCCACTATACGCTAACACTTCTACCTCTCCAGGATATGGACAGTTGTATGTTTTTGACACAGCGCAAGCTACTGAAGTACGATTACAAAATAAAGCAAACTCTGCATGCAGCGAAAATTTACTTCTCCAGCTAGATTCCATGCTCAGAACCATCAACCCCTTCGCTAAATCATGCAAACACATGCATGAAATCGCTCAGTCCAATCCAACAGCATCTGTATGAATGGTTTTCAAGGAAACCCCTATGCAAGATTTGCGACGATACAATGCCCCGACATGTCACACCGATGTTGCAGAAGATGGCGAATCGCATCTATCCCATAGGCAACTCCTGTAAACAGATTTCCACGCTCAATATGAATTGCGATCCTATGGTTTACCCACTTTTACTCCCTTACGGAGCCATTAGCTGGCACAAAGATTTACAACATGTTCCCGATAAAAGAACCGCCAAGCGAATAAGACTTACTCAATGACAATTTTGCGCGTACAGATTAGCAATGAGGAATACATTTAGTATTTTGCACTCCAGCGGCAAACTATTCCAACAGTACGTCGTAGATGCGTATGTTAAAACAGAGGGCGTGCGTCTCAACTATCTCAGATTACATGTACAAGATCTGCGCGTGGAACAATACAAAGGACTATAAGACTTTGTACTGCAAACACTGCAAGCAAACGCTGGAAATAACAACGTCGACCTACGTGTAGGCAAAATGATCATATTACCGTCCACATTTCCAGGAAGTCCAAGATACATGCAACAAAACTACCAGGATGCCATGGCCATAGTACGTAAATTCGGAAAGCCTGATTAATTTAGCACTTTCACATGTCATCCTGCTTGGCCGGAAATTCTACATGCACACTGTGTCTTTCAATAAGTATTTATTTCTTCTTGATTTCTGAATTCCTTTCTCACCGTTTTCCGTTCCTATTCTTACACCGTCGTATGCTACGGCAGGCGTCGGCTAGTTATTATTATTATTGTATCAAAAAAGACGCCAAGAATGTGTACTACATTTTACAAGAGCTATTAATAAAAACATCACAAGCGAAGGAAAAAAAGAAATACTGAGGATCTTACGCTAATTAAAAAAAACCTCACTCCATGATCAGAAAATCAAACGGCTCTGTAGCAATCCCAAACAAACGCAGCTCCTCCGTTGAGTCTGTTGGTTTAAGAGTCTCCCATAAGGCCGCCGGACACTGAGCCACCTATCCTGTCACTACCCGATCTGCGTGCCTACCAGATTTGCGCGCGCAGGCGTATTGAAAGCCTACGACATATCCTCTCTCCAGACACTGCGCAGTCTCGCTATACTGTCATATGACCCTATGTCGGCTGTAGGATGACGTCATCCAACGCGACAGCTACTGTAGGCACGCTGCCACTGTCTCGCTTTGTGTAGCTGAGTAAGACAGAAGTGTGAACGAGTTCAGTAAGAATTCTATCGTCAAGAGGCAGACAGTAAGTGTTCTGGGTTTTGGGGATGCACTTTATGGATGTGTGAGTTTCCATTCGCTCCATTGCAATCGCCGCGCGCGACTTGAGTGAGTGGCGAGTTCGTGTTCTTTAGCCCCCCCGCCGAACTTTGCTGGAGTGAATCCTCATGTGGTCACTCGCGCGATGTTTCTGTTCATTGGTATCTGCGGTTCACTTCACGTGGCTGAGTCCCAAATTTTAATTCGTAGAACCCTGTCACATCACTGGCGTCGATTTGCAGATATTGAGGAGGCGGCCATTCCACACGTGCGGCGCTTTGATTTCTGCCTTTGTTTCTCTTTTGTCCCTCCGCGGTGTCCAGTTCAAAGACAGTCGCGGAGTTGGTGACTGTCCGGCAATTAAAAGAATAGTGAGGAGTCAGATTAGTAAAAGTGGAAAACTAACTGGAGTCCATGACCGTGGAGAAGAGTCTTAGAGAATACGAGCAGAGAACAAATCATTATTTTATTATTATACACTATATAAAAGCGGTCGGGATTGTCCTTCCGTCCCGTGAGAGCAAAGCGTAGCGGTATTCCGCTTATCACACACTTAATACTTGCTGCTTTCGGTACGAAGCGACGCGATGTGAGTAGAGTTCTGGTGCTCCCATCGTTCCCTTGCTTTTGTGTGCGTTCTTGGAGATTAGGTAGGCTATTTTTAGATTTGTATACAAAGAAATTTTGTCTTGCCTTACTTCTTGTAACTTGGTCACTTTATTAGCAGTCATTCATTGACTTTTGCGACACGACATTTTCAAGAGCAAAGCGCTCTGAGGACGTAGTTGTCCATGTAGTGGACACTCCACAACAGGGAAAACTGATAAAAGGCACTAATAAAGTTTTCACACCGAATATAGTATTCAAGGAAGTTTTCGAAATTATATAGAACAAAAATTTTAATTTCGTCGCAAAAATAACAGAAACTACGAGTATTAAAGTAATGCGGCTCAGATTCAATGTAACCAAGTTAATGAGTTGTGGTACATGAATTTTATTTTTCACTGTATAAAATATCAAATTGATCTACATATTGAATTGCCTTAAGAAGTTGTCTACTTAAAAGTCGGTCGCCTTAAAAGGCAGGTGAGCCTATAAGTAATTATGCGGCGTATGCCTGCAGGAACACGTGCAGCGAGCGAGCGACACACACAGGCGCGAGATAGAGCGCTGGACGCATAAGAATAATACTTCATTACATTGATATACCGGTGTTTTCAGTATTCAAAGCGCAATCCACACAGGGAGGAACCGGGAAGCGAACCCAAAATCTTCCACAGTCTCCTTACTGCAAAGCAGCAACACTACCACTGCGCTACAAGGTAGTTAAAGAATACACCGGGCTCAATTTTATTTTCACTTCTGTTTACAGCAACCGGGTCGTAGTGTGCATTATTACAATGTTACTTTTCTTGGTGGCTTATTACATTACGGATGTTTCACATGTTCATTTTTTTCCCTGTGCTTAAAAGACATTAAAAAAGTGTTTCTCAACTGTGACTGCGGAACAACACGGTACGCAAGCTATATTAAGCGTCAACAACGAAGACTCACTACACCTTAATGAGCAAGTGCTGAAACTTATCCCTACCGACGAAGTATCTTTCACCAGCGTGGCCTCCATCGTCACAGACGACCCCGCTTTCAGTCACGGACAATTGTATGTTGCTCTCTCCAGAGGTCCATCTTTTCATTCACTCACAGTGGTATCCTCAAACCCACCCCATTTGGACAACTGTGTCGTTCAGCAAGTGTTCACCCATCAATACATAATTATGCGGCATATGGTACGCCGTGGGTTGGCTAGTACTAAGATATAATGAGAGAAAACAGCAGTGCTGCCATGAAGTAATTCGGCTTTAAGAGTATAAATTATATATTCTTAACTGGTAAACGTTGCCAATCAGTATCTGTATTTACACACACGGCCTCAAACCTGCTTAATCCAATGCAGACAGCAGACATTTACATGCATTGCTTGAATGGACACTTCATTGTGTGTCTTTTTCCCATTTAACCAGTATCAAATATAACAGACTTCTATGTTTCAGTAGTGTCTGTTAGTGAGCATTGGATAAATAATGGAGATTTATGGTTTGTGTTACTGCCTTATAGTTCTGTCAGAATGAATTTGAATCTCAGCCTGTTTTTTTAAGTCTCTATGCAGTTTCCATGTCTGCTCTTTTATTCTTATTTTCTCCACTTATAAAAAGATGCTCAGGTTTAGTGGCCTGGCAAATCTAACTTGTCTTGGTGTGGCTGTGGACTTGAATGTGAGTGTACCCTATGGTGGTCTATAGCTGGCTCCTGCCCTGTACAGGTACTCTGGTTTTCTTCCTGTACCCCAATAACTTCTATTTTTGTTTGTTTTGCTCTGGACCATGGTGGTGAGGTGGAAGTTAAGATTCATTTGGCTACTTATACATGTGACTTTATCATACATACCCAACCAGGCTGTGTGGTGACCCCGTGCCACTCTTAGGTGAACTGTCGGGACTGCCATCCCTCTTCTGTCCAAGACCCACTTTCATTTAATTAGAATATTCATGAAGGTCAATAATGAGCCGCTTTTACTCTGCCCCCCCCTTTTAGGGTTATCCTTAGCAAATTGGTCCGTCAGAAGCACAAATGGAGCGTTAAGAAAGACTGAGGCACACAAGGCCTCCACCATGCCATTCTCACAATACTTGGAGGTGCTGCTGTTTAATAGGAGTTTATTAATGTGTTAAGTACTAAAATATTTGTGATGTGTGCAGAATAATTAAACAAGATGAAGTTAATAAACTTGAAACTTGTTTCAAAGTTGTTGATAATGAAGTTGTTTTGAAGAACGTTTTTTTCCCTGAGCATGTCAACCACAGTCGCAGATCTCATCACCTGACCACATTAATTTAAACAATTGTTACATTTAGCGATTGTGTGCCGACCATTCAGCAGAGTTGTGCTCAGCCCTGTTTCTAACAACCAATAGCATGCTGCTGATGACGCCTGTGGTGTACAAAGGGTTAACAGCAGTGTCCCTTTATTTATTTATTTTTTTTGCCCTTTTGTTATCTCAAACACGAGATGACAAAAAGAGGAGCATCTCTTATTTTTGTTAGGTTCAAATCCTGCAGTTTCTTATTCCTTTTCACTTAACTCTATGCCTTCTACTTCAGGGAATCTTTCACTGGTTGTCAGCTCTCCTGCACACACAGTCTGCCCCTAAGACTAAAAACAAAATCAAACCTGTTTAAATTTATCTTGGCGAGCCGCAGGCTAGTTGAAGTCAGACATTGGGTGTCTCACATTAGACGGCCATCTTTACAGGGACACACCGCCAGCTGCCTCCATCTCGCTAGGATTATGTAAATGAAGGCTGTGACTTGAATAATGGCTTTGGATTTTGCAAGCTTAAGGCAATGTCACATTAGACAAGTTGACCAGTGATTTTAAGTTCCTCCTTCATATGCCCCTGTTTTTTAACATAATCCTGAGGCCTAACTTGTATAAACCTTCCATAACATTAACTATTAATAAAATTCCGGGACCCTAACAGTATTGAATGTTCAATCAAAGTAGTGAATACTGTTGACACACAACTGTGCAAGATGGCCTCCTTCTTCTTCTACCCTAATGGACTTTCCTTTTATTCTCAAACTCATTTTACAGCTAATGTGACATGAAAAGTGATGAGTTACTGTCTGATTGCTATGAACTGTCTGACTTGACATCAGCTTTAACTAACAGGATGTTATAAAAATCAAATGTCTTCAAATCTGAATGATGCAGTTTTAATGGAATTGATTTCTGTTTTTTTTCTCCCACAGAGAGAGACAAATCTGCCATTTACTGTAACGTTTAAATGGATGTGAAAGAGGAGACGTGTGAGGCTGACCTGAATATCATAGAATTAAGGATCATAAATGTTAAGGAGGAAGACACTGAGTGGGAGAGTGTCCACCCTAAACAGGAGAGTCTGGACATTAAGGAAGAGGACAGTGAACTGGGGTCAGTTAATATTAAAGAGGAGGATGAAGAGGAGTGTGTCAGCACTGAGATGGACAACTGTAGGAGTATGGAGAGTGTCAAGGAAGATGACCTTCATTACGGAGATCAAGATGGAGCAGTGACCGGGTTAGTCTCTTCTCATAGCAGACACTCTTCATCTCCGGAGTCTTCTGTCAGTGTACAATATGAATCATTACAGTCTGACACAAAGGGGTATGAAGACATTTTATCTTCTACAACTGAGGAAGGTCAACCACCGCCTAAGACGTCATCTAAAACAAGTAAGTGAAAAATAACAATCAGTGTACATTTTAGGGTCAGGGTTATGGGCCTGAAAGTGCTGTCTTGTGCTTTTTTTAAAGAAACTTAGACAAACGTTCAAACTATATTAAACACTGCAGTGTCACTACATTTTACAAGGTTTAGGAAGCTGCACTTTTTCCATTATTGTTTGTAACATTATTAAAACACTCTAAGCCTGTCTTTGGTAAAAAAAAAGTTTTTGAACCCTTTGGAATTCCTTTTATTTCTTCAATAATTTCTCATCACTCTGTTATCTGATTTTTAATTAAGTCCCTAAAACAGACAAACAGAGTCATCTTAAACTAATAACAAACAATGACACCCTTGTCATTCCTGCATACATTATTTAAGCATGGGAACAGTCCAGTTTGTGACCCCCTGTCTTTAGAAACGTTCTGATCCCCCTTTAGCTGCAATGACATCCACCAAACATTTCCTGCAGCTGCCACTCAGGGTTCAATTTCTTGTCTATTCATCATTTCCAAAGTTTTCATTTCCTTGATGTCTCAGGGATTCCTTCAATGATCAGCTGACTTCAGGTAAAGCCAACGAATCCTATACTCTTCATTCTTATTGGCTGGTCCAGAACACCAGCTTTCTTCTGTTTAAGCCTTTCTCTTGTAGATTTCTTCTTTTGTTTCAGCTGATTGCCTTTTTCATTACCTAACTGCTCTCAAGCTTTCACTATCATGACATCTCCTATCAGATGTCTTTCTAACAATTTTTAATTCAGTTCTACATTGATGATGGTATCCTGTCCTGGTCCTGTAGAAGCAAAAAGGCCCTAAACTGTGATTCTACCATGAGGTGATAGCAATGGTGTGCAGTGATCTTTTACCTCCAAACCACTGTGAAATGGAGACACACACATGAAGACATGGGGATTCAGGCATTCAAAAGACCTACGCACCAGACCAGGGGTGACATTTATAAAATTTGCACGGAATTGAGCTTGAAAATATGCGCAAAAAAAAAAGAAACGGAAAATGTGTACACCCAGAAAACAATCAGATTTATAAACCAGATGTATGCACATTACTACAAAATTTACTTTTTGTAAATCATAGTCACTTTTTAAATATGTATATGTAAACACTCCTTTAATTGACACCCTGAAAACATTCACCTATGGAGCCTGCTAATCCTTCTCCTACATATGCAATCATGAACCTGCAGAACTTCATTAGCTGATAGAGCCTCCTCCCTCCTGATGCACTGAGATCTCATCACATGCATTCAAGAATATCTGGCTTTGCTCTTCATCTGAGATTGAAAGATCACACATGTAGTTACAGCACCTCTCCTCTGTGCTCTGGGGTTCAGGAAAGGTGTAAGGCAAAACTGTCTGTGCAGGAAGCCACTGTCGCCTGGCACATGTAATGACATGATTGCTGTTATAATGAATAGGTCAGGTCATATGAAACACTGAGAGTTCAGCAGGTTACTTCACCAAGACATACTTCACCATGTAAAGCAATGTCACATCTGTCAAAGCTACTTTGTCTCAAAATAAATGAATCTTGGTTTCAGTGAGGCCATGGAGACGTGACATTTGTCAGCCACATCTTGGATGACTTGTGTATTAATGGAATGTCACTGCTTATAGTTAACAAAAGCAGCTTCAGTCTTGCTAGGTGCCCTTTTTGCAATATGAGTGCAGTAAAGTGTTCCAGTTGTGTTAAGAGAGCTGGACACAGCTGCAGATTGACTTTTTGTGTGGGCAAAAATATGTCATGTCTTGTGTGTACACCCACACTGTACAACAACGAGATGTAGTGCATCAGACGTCAGTTAATGGCTTCCAGCACAGCAGGCATAATGGAGTGAAGCTTGGCTGAGATACTGTTGAGCTGTTGGCCAGTTCTCTGAGAAGAGAAATCAACTAGCAGATATACAGTGACTAGCAAAATACCCGCGCTTTGCAGCGGCGAAGTACTGCTTTAAAATTTTAAATAATAAACTAAGGGAAAATGTACCAATAATTATTTGTTAAGGATCTCTTTGTATACCACGTTGTCAGTTCGCCCCTCCGGTTGTAATATGACCAAGCTGTGCGCTGAGCTTACTCTTGAGCATGCAACGTATAGTTGGCCATGTGAAAAGCAATCTTGCCTCAAATCAATGTCAACCTTTTGTAAGGTCTGTCCCTGAGACTTATTAATTGTCATTGTGAAGCAGAGCCTTACTGGAAATTAGAGGCGTTTGAATTGAAATGGGAGATAAGAGGGTATAACGGGGATGCAAGGAATAAAAACTCTCTCCCCTGAGCCACCGCCAGTGAAAATAGTTGCCTCAATTAGGTTCTTTTGCAGGCATGTGACCTGAAGTCTCGTGCCATTACAAAGTTTCGGTGGCTGTAAGTTTCTCAGTAACATTATTGGTGCCCCAACCTTCAAAATTAGATTATGCTCAGGAGTGCCTGGAGGATTCAGAGTGTGGACCGAGCTGCAGGCTATGGACGTATATATGTACGTAAGTAGGATTCAGTTAGCGTTGGGAACCCACGTACCAAATTTCTTGAAGATGGGCCCATTAAGTAACAAAGACCGTTGGAAAGTTCAATATGGCGGCCAACAGTGGTGTCATACCACCGAAATAAGTATGTACATCGGTTTCGGTTAGCGCAGGGAAGCCGTCTACCAAATTTCGTGAAGATGGGGCCATAAATAAGAAAGTTTAACATGGCGGACGTTGGTGACATCTATATAATATGTATATAAAAACACGCGCATATTCGAATGCAACGTTGTGTCAAAATTTCAAAGCAATCGGTGAAGAACTTTTGGAGATTTAAGGTTTTGAACAAACGAACATTTAAATTTTTATTTATATAGATGTGTATATATATATGTATATATATGGTTTTGGCAGCCAAGCGTTTTTTTTCCAACCTAGAAGACGTCTCTTGAGATCTGTTTAATCGCCTCATTGATTGCATGTCTTCCAAAGTAGTTTCAATACCCATTTCCTGCACCGAGTCATCTCCCCTTTTATGAGTGACTGTGTTAGTGGCCGTACTTCGTAAAGGTCTTTGAACGCACTGAATACTTGTAACTGGTGTCGCCCGTCGGCTACTTTCGACAGGGAATGGAAGCAATTGTCGAGTAACAAAAATTATTTGTAAGTGATTTTGCATTGAAGAAATAGTAAAAACTTGATCACTTGGGTCAATACCTAAAGAAATAACACAGCAAATGCAACTGAGAATACACCAGAATCTGAATGATTTAATTGTTGCTGCGCCTCTTCATAAACTATGGGAGGTTTGTAAGGAAACGAAGCTGCTCTTCGGTGAGGTTGAATTTTTTTATCAGCGTTTAAACTGTCATAGACATGAATTACAGCACCATCATAATAGGTACACACCCAGTGAGTCACTCGTTCAGTAGCTGCAGAAGGTAATATTTGAATATGTTTTGTATTTTGTGGAATGGGCATTATAGGTATGTCAGGACTCCACATTAGCAAAACCTCTTGAGGTTGGAAAATTGTATGCGCAGCTAGAATTTCGTTGAATTTGCTCATGTGATCTGTTGATAAATAATCATTATTTCCCAACTCATTCATTGCAAAATCTGACAGTGGTAAGATCACTCCTTCCATAACACTAAACACAAACACTAACTAGACACTAACACTAAAAAACGACAACACCGCCGGGAAGAACACTAAATGAGATAAAGTAAAAGTCTACTAAACTTCTTTATTATAACTGCTTTATTATAGCGGGTGAGAGGGACGCTGGCGCACGCTTGTTGTTGCCGCTCCTCTCTGTTAACAACACTTTCACAACAAACACAGCAAAATTCGCCTTAATTCTGCACTTTCTTACGCTTGTTTTATTTCGTTTATTGTACGTATAGTTCGTGGATACAGCTGACTCGAATTGCATGGATTTGGCTTAATATTTACAGATTTTATGGACTCCACTTCACTGGGAACTGCTGAGTCTGTGGATCACGGGACGAGACCTATGAACGTTTCTTTGTACCTGGTGATCTAGCACCTCGGGATGATCTGTCTCTGTGATTATATTCGCTATGCTGATCTGCTCCCGTTTCATCTTACAGTACTTTACGACCGGGAACTGATCTGATGTTCATACTAACCTGGCTTATGGCTCCGGGGCGATCACGCCTGAAATTACCAAGCGTTACTGTTTATGGCTGTGTATTGGAACATCCAAATCCTGCTTCCTCCTCCTGCTGCTTGCTATCGCCGCTCACCTACGCTACCACACCCGCCTGTCCTACTGGTTGCGTTGTGCTGTGCTGCTTCTACACTGCTATCAGCTAAGTATCACTCACTATTTTAGCGCTTTGAGTACTGAGATAAGCGCTATATAAATGTAATGAATTATTATTATTTATTATTAAACACTAAAGTACAAAAACGAAGTAGAAAGTAACACTAAACTGCAACACCGCCGGGAACACCGGCACACCGCGTCTACTAAACACTAAGAAACGCTAAAGGAAAAAATACTATTCAGTAAGTAGGCCTATCGCGTCTACTAAACAGTAAATCAGTAAAGGAGAAAGGACTAACCACGTCAGCTGTGGAGCTCAGCTCGGAGCGAAATGAAGTGATTGAAATGAGGTGAATGGGATGGGAGATGATCATGTGACTCCAACACCCGCCTTAACTCTCCGTCCCTCCACAAACACAGCCACACGGATACCAACTCTCCTTTATATGTATAGATGACAAAGTAGAAATTCTTCAGTGCAAATATGTATCACTTGCTCTCTTAAAGGGAACTATAATTAATAATAATTCATTACATTTATATAGCGCTTTTCTCAGTACTCAAAGCGCTATCCATACAGGGAGGAACCGGGAAGCGAACCCACAATCTTCCACAGTCTCCTTACTGCAAAGCAGCAGCACTACCACTGCGCCACTAAAATGCAGTCTGTACTAGTGCTGGGAGGTATACCGGTTCATGCCGAAAACTGTTTAATTTTGTTATGATATGTTTTTTTCTTATACCACAACACTGGTTTAAATAGCCTAAACAATGTTCAGAACGTGGCGCAGCGGGAAACTGTTTAAGGGGGAACCTTTTTCACTGCTACACTGCTAAACATGCATGCAATGGAGTACATGTGTTAGTGGAGGTATTGAGCAGTGAAAATGGACAGAGAACATTCTGTAACTGAAGCTGTAGCAGACGATAAAGTTGAATGTGATGGTACAGAAGAACTTTTGCAGACAAAAGGAGCTGTGTCTGTTATCTGGAGATACTTTGGTTTTAAAAGGTCGGATATGGAACAAACACTATTTACTGCAAATGCTGTCTAGCTAAATTTGTCACCGGAGACAGCAACACGAGTAATTTGCTACACCACCTTAGCCGCAAACATGCTTTGGACACAGGCTTCACACAGCCATAGGTATGTAATAGTTATTATAATAATAAACTATTTTATGTAATGGTAGTAAAAACATACCATTGTAATAAGAAATGTACAATGAATCTGTGTATAATCAGTTTTCTGTTATCTCTATTATCAGCCAGTAGAGGTAGTCCCTTACGATGATTCAACTTAGATTTTGTTGGCGCGGCAAGTGAACGTTTTCTGTGGGCTGAGCGATGCAGTATGATTTATTTGACCTTGATTCCCCGCACTTGTGTGAGTAGCGAATAGCAAACGGCTTCTAAAATGGCATGCAGAAAGATACCAAAGTGAATGCTCAAAGCAATATAACCCGTGGATGACTTTTTGTGTATTATCACTTAATCGGACTCTAAATTTGTCGAACTCCGATTTTGATGCAAGTGATCTTGAGATGGAGATCAAAAATGAAAGTGAGGTACCCGGGATCCGCTGATCGGTCCCCAGCTGCTTGTGGTGCTGAACACATTCATGTAGCTGATGCACCCATGGCAGCGTTCACCTGGGATGACTGACATGATGACGCAAGGTACAAACCATATTACGTCTCACTGCAATGGTCACCCCTGCGTACCCGTCTCACAAAGACAGCCAGGCAGCCAGTCCACCGTGTATTCCTGCTGGCCTCACTTGAAGCAAGGTCCATATTAATGTGATTTGCCTTAAAGATGATTCAGTTGGTAATAGGGCTGGGTGGTATGACCAAAATTCTATATCACGGTATTTTTCAAAATTATACCGGTTTCAAGGTATTGGATGGTATTTTTTTCCCCATGCATGAGTGGATGTTAACCACATTTTCCACTGCAATTACTGGCTAAGAATAACCTATTCCACTGTCAAGAGAATTGTACATTGTACAAAAAAAATTTTAATGTGCACACAAGTATTAATACAGGTTTGCATGGCCCCATAAAGTGATAGTTTTCAAGAGGGTGGCACTAATGAAGAGAAGGAATCACATTGCATGACTGATGCAGTCAAAATATAGAACATTTTATTGAACAAAGTTTGCAAACAACTTAAACTAAAATTTTGACAACATATTTTCAACCATCCAAAGAGGCATTTAGACTTAGTAAAATATCCAGAGGTGCTTGTCAAAAGTTGTATTGCACTGAACATGTCTTAGAAAATGAATAAATAGTAAATATTTTTTGTAAACCAAGTACACTTTGTTAATGTTAACAATCTCTGTCCACTGACACATTAAAGTGACTTTTTAAACAACTTTACCATCATTAAACTGCATAATATTAAACTAATAAATAATAACAATACAATAAATAATAGTGCAATTTCCAGTAATAATACTATTACTTCCAAGACTTCAAAGCCCAGGTGCATTACACAGTATTCACCAAATTAAAATAAAAGAAGTGCAACTTGGTGATGACATCTTTACGAACTGAACCATCATTAAGGCAAACTGCATTAATATGGACCTTGCTTCAAGCTAACCTATATACATAAATAATAAAACTGCAACTTGCATTTATAATGCTATTTGTGGTATAGCCCTACGGAATCGTATAGGGCCACAGTGAAGAAAAAAAAAACTATGTTGAGATTAAAGTCGACATTTCCACTTTATTCTCGTTTATTTTATCATTAAAGTAGAATGTCGTAAACTAAACTTCATCCTAAAATCAATGTGTGATTCACTAGATTTTCTCAAACCCCGTCATAAGTTAATTTAGCACATTGAATGCTTTGTGTTAAGTGTTCCCTACGTGTTACGTGCTCCTTAAACGGACTTCCTCTTGCATTATGAGGCAGCGATCGCTGCACAGAATGCATTCACTTCATGATATTCCTGCTCTCTGAAAATGTAGAATGCTAAGATAATTTTTCATGATGAAATGCATTAAAGCAGGTATTAAACATGCACGGTAGTGAGGCGGTAGTGCTGCTCCCTCGCAGTAAGGGGTCCCCAGGTGTATGTTCAGTGTAAGGACTTTATGGCAGGTGTGATGAGGCTCCAAAAAACTGGATTTATGAATGGGTATCACACAGGTTTAACTTAAAAATTGTGTAAATGTTGGGGTCGTGATCTGGTGGTCGAAAACACGAACACAGAATTCAATGGATGTTCTTCTGAGCGGGCTTTCTTTATTGCATGCATGCCGTCTCTTTCTGACATATTAAACCCCCAGTCTCTATCCTTCCTTTTTCTTTCTCCACATAACCAATCACCACACAATAAACGTCCTTGTGAAATTAAAACTAGTTATAAACTTAGACCACGGAGTGTTCAGAACTTCTTTATTATACATGTTTAATTATGCCCTCCATTCAGGGTTGCGCCCATCCCAGCAAGCATTGTGTGTGAGGCAGGAGCAAATCCTGAACGTGGCGCCAGCACATCGCAGGGTGAATACGAGCAACACATACACTAGCAGGGTCAATATAGCATAAGAAAACCTCACATCCTACATGACTTTGAAAGGAAACTGAAGCACGCGAGTAAACCCACCAGAAAAACATGCAAATTCAAGGCAGCGAACACCTGGGACTCCCTTGCTGCCAGGCAGCAGTGCAACCTCCATGCCACCGTGCCTCCACATGGATTAATACATGCTTTAATGCATTTCATCATGAAAATTATAGCAAGTATTTATCTTAGCATTCTAAATGTTCAGGGAACAGGAATATTATGAAATTAATGTATTCTGTGTGCTGCCACCACCATCTACCCAAAGCACCATGATGTTCCAACAATGATGGATGGATTAAAAGCCAGAAGTCTGCATGACCATCACCATCAAGTGACTCTGTGAGAACCCTAACTACAAAGAGGACTATTTCATTTATGTTAGGTAGAATGCCCAGGGGTACTGGGCGGTCTCGTGGCCTGGAACCCCTACAGATTTTATTTTTTTCTCCAGCCGTCTGGAGTTTTTTTTTGTTTTTTCTGTCCACCCTGGCCATTGGACCTTACTCCTTTCCATGTTAACTAATGTCTTATTTTAATTTTGTATTTTGTCTTTTATTTTTCTTCATTATGTAAAGCACTTTGAGCTACTTTCTGTATGAAAATGTGCTATATAAACAAATGTTGTTGTTGTTGCCAGCACCTCCTCTTAGTATTAGCATTAGCGATTAACATGGCTCCGGGAACACTTAACACAAAGCATTTAATGTGCTACATAACTTATGACGGGGTTTGAGAAAATCTAGTAAATTAAATATTCATTTTAAGATGAAGTTTAGTTTAATAACAAATTACGAGAATAAAGTCAACATGTCGACTTTAATCTCGACAAACGGCGAGAATAAAGTAGAAATGTTGACTTTATTCTCGTCATAAGCGTCAAGATTAAATTGGAAATGTCGAGAATAAAGTCAACACGTTGTCACACTATTACACACTACCCAGGTACATTACACAATATAGAAAAAAATAAAACAAGTACAACATGGCTTGCTGTATTATCCAGTAGTATAGAAACTGTAGTCACACATTTGAACATAATGGTCCACATCCAACCTTTTAAATCTAAAATATCTCCAGACAACAGACATGACTCCTTTTTCCTGCAAAAGTTCTTCTGTGTCATCATGTTCAACTTTATTCTGCTACAGCTTTAGTTTCGGAATGTTCTCTGTCCATTTTCACCGCGCAATACCTCATGTACTCCGTTGTATGCTTGTTTAGTGGTGTAGCAGTGAAAAAGAGCCCCCGCGCAACACTTCCATTAACGCATGCACTCCATTGCATGCATATTTAGCGGTGTAGCAGTGAAAAAGGTCCCCCTTAAACAATTTCCCGCTGTGCCACGTTCCGAACGTTGTTTAGGCAATTTAAACTGGTGTTGCGGTATAAGAAAAATCCATATCATAACAAAAATAAAAAACGGTGTGAACCGGTATACCGCCCAGCACTAGTTGGTAAAGATGTCATCACCAAGTTGCACTTGTTTTATTTTTATTTGGTGAATACTGTGTAATGCACTTGGGCTTCAAGCCTTGAAGTAATTGTATTATTACTGGAAGTTGCACTATCATTTATTTTATTGTTATTATTTATTAGTTTAAATATTATGCAGTTTAATGATGGTAAAGTTGTTTAAAAAGTCACTTTTAACGTGTCAATGGACAGAGAATTTACTAAGTCTAAATGCCTCTTTGGTTTGTTGAAAATTTGTTGTCAAAATTATAGTTTAAGTTGTTTGCAAAATTTGTTCATTAAAAAGGCTCTATATTTTGACTGCAACTGTCATGCAATGTGATTCCTTCTCTTCATTCACTTTATGGGGCCATGCAAACCTGTATTAATACTTGTGACCACGTTAAAATATTTTTTTGTACAATGTACAATTCTCATGACAGTAGAATAGGTTATTCTTAGCCAGTCTACTGCAGTAATTGCAGTGGAAAATGTTAACAACATCCACTCATGCATTGGGGAAAAAAATACAGTCAAATACCGTGAAACCAGTATAATTTTAAAAAATACAGTGATATAGAATTTTGGCTATGTACATGAGCTATGTACATTATAGCTCTAATTTTTGAGGTGTTATGTTTGTCACATCAACACACATAATAAGAACAGCTTGGTGAAATGAATTATTCTTGCGAGTCGTCATTTATCTGGTTTGGCTGCCTTTTCCTCCTTGATCAAGGGTGTCGTTATCTCCCAGTTTCTCTGAAATGTTGTGTATGTATGGGTCAGAGTTACTGTAAATATGTTTGTTCCCCTGTCACGTTTCTTTTGTTAATCTTGATGTTTGTATGGGAGGTTGCATACACACGTTTTGACTCCAATTTTATGTGTATGCAAGCTTTTTAAATGAGGCCTACAGACCTTCACTAGCCTATCTATAGCTAGGTCTCAACCCAGGCAGCCTGACCCCAAACTCAGCAGGAGGCTTCAGCATGCACAACCCCAAAATAGATTGTTGGCTTAAATAGTTATAATAAAGCACTCATCAAATGTCATTAAACAACTGAAGGACCACCTCCCTGATCTATAATAATAAAAGGCAAAGCCCTCACTGACTGACTGACTGACTCACTCACTGACTGACTCATCACTAATTCTCCAACTTCCCGTGTAGGTGGAAGGCTGAAATTTGGCAGGCTCATTCCTAACAGCTTACTTACAAAAGTTAGGTAGTTTTCATTTCAAAATTATACGCATAATGGTCATAACTGGAACCTCTTTTTTGTCCATATACTGTAATGGTAGGCAGCAAGATGGCCGTAGGAGACTGAGTTGCGTGTCGCGTCATCACGCCTCCCACGTAATCACGTGAACTGACTGTGAAGTCAGTACGTAGAAAAGAAGGAGGAGCCCCAAAGAGCGCAGAAGAAAACATTCATTACACAATTGACAAGGCAGCGAAACAATAAGAAGCGAGTGAGTGACGCATACAAGCATCTTCATAAGACACGAGGTATAAAAAAGCACGGTGTAAACCGTAAGTCTAAATTAACTTTATAGAAACGCTCCCGCTGCCGTTTGCAATACCATATTCGCGACATACAAGTTTAATGAGAAGACACGAGGTATAAAAAAGCACGGTGTAAACCGTAACCTTAACTTTATACAAACGCTCCCGCTGCCGTTTGCAATGCCATATTCGCAAGATACAACTTTAATGAGAAGACACGAAGTATAAACGACAGTTTGCATCACTTTGTAACAGAGTTAAAATTGCTGTAGCGAGAAACTTTTAACTGCCGGGTCTTAGCTAACATTAAATAAACCCGTGGACATCGCAACATCACACAAGAGAGTGGCTCACGTGAAGTGACTGAACGCAGCAGGAGTGATCACTTGCATTAATCAAACCTGTTCAAAAAACACATTACACAATTGATAAGGTAGGAAAAGAATATGAAACAAGGCACGGTATAAACCGTAACTTTAAGTTTATAGAAACGCTGCCGTTTGCAATACCATATTCGCCCCTGCGAAGCGCGGTGATTTTGCTATATATATTAAACTATTTCAACCATTGTATGATCTGCTTCTCGCAACTGAAAGAGGGCACCGTGGCAGAAGTTAGCCGACTTGCTCACCAACCACAACCGTTACCTGGTAGGTAACCACCCATACAATCAGATTGTGAATCAGACTACGAATGCCTGCAATGTAATTACCCCGATCTACATGCTGTCAAATGAACGAACCTCACGCCGTGGCACAACGTTAGGGGCTTCGCCTTTACGTCCGAGGATCGATTCCCGTAAGGGAGTGCAGTGACTGTGTACTCCTGATGAGCCCACATTTACGGCGAAACACGTGTCGCATACTATGCATCTTCAAAGCACGGTGTAAACAGTAACTTTAAATTGAGTTTATAGAAACGATCCCGCTGCCGTTTGCAATACCATATTAGATGACTTTGTAACAGAGTTAAAATTGCTGGAGCGATACATTTTTAACTG
This sequence comes from Erpetoichthys calabaricus, assembly GCF_900747795.2. NCBI lineage: Eukaryota > Metazoa > Chordata > Cladistia > Polypteriformes > Polypteridae > Erpetoichthys > Erpetoichthys calabaricus. The sequence continues at coordinate 355,951,909 of NC_041394.2, read as the reverse complement.
CCGGGTCATGTCGCGTGTTCTTGCGTAGGTACACCAAAAAATTTATACATTTATGCATGTAATGGCCAAACAAAAAATGTACTATACCCGAAAGCACTACAGTAGTACTCAATGTATCGTTACTTCTTAAATGTTAATGTTTTACTGTTTAATAATTTATACGATTCTTATATGTTATTCAGATTCTTTTATCAAAATACCAGTAACAGCGCACTCCACGATAACGTGGAGTGAATACACTTGACATGACCATTCATAGTATTTATCCTCTTTCTCTGTACGTTTACCATTCGTTTGCTCAGAGGTTGATGCGCTTGCTGCTTAATGAGCAGCTCTTGACCCTAGCGTCCCGCTGCTTCTCTTCTTTCATCGGCATCTTTTCCCGTTAAAACTGATTTGTTTTAAAACTTAGTATGTTTTCTTTAATTTTTCAGTTAAGCTGGCACTTAAGTCTTCAATCTGCCTCAAGAATGATTAGCGAAGGTGGTAGACAATGTAGATATACAAATATGTATATGTATATATATATATATGTATATGTGTCTGCATCTGTGTGTATATATATATATATATATATATATATATATATATATATATATATATGTGTATATATGTGTATATATATGTTGATATATGTATATATATGTGGATGTGTATATGTATATATTTATGTATATATACACTATGTTTATGTATATATATGTTTACATAACCTCTTTAACACACTACTTCTCCGCTGCGAAGCGCGGGTATTTTGCTAGTATCAAATATAAATGCTTGGAGTGGTCCATGAGGAGTGGCATTGGTGTGACCCCCACCTCTTAGGGTCTCACCACCAAAATACAAAGATATTTGGGTAATTAATAAATAACACAATTTAAACAAAACTTGAAATTACATAATCAAAATGAAAAGGCAAGTAATATTTGAGAAATATTGAAAGCACTAAATAAGCAAACATGTTCTTTTAAATGCCTGTATTTTCTCTCCCAGCTTTATTTTTCCCACCCTTTGTTATAATGTCTCAGCTTTCTTATTATCTCCTCTTGACAAACTTTAAGAGTTATCTTGATGTGATGTTGGGACAGCTTAACTGTTAGGTAAACCAACAAGCTTGATGGACTAATGAATAGTCTGTTACATTTCTTATGTTCTTGTTCTGTATGTTCATGGGTAGGTCTTTATTGAGAAGAAATGGCTTTGCCAGCACCCACATTTCTTCCCTTTTATTTGTCTGAGTGCCTCTAAGCCACACCACCAGTCTCCTCTCATTGGTTAAACACCTGACTTGAGTGTACTGTAAAGGTTTAAATGACGTGTTCAGCATTGACAGTCCAGTTGTTTGTGTGTTTATGAGTTCAGGTTGATTGTGTTTGTCTGTTATTGTAGTGCAGCTGAAGATCAGACCACATTCTCAGAAGGAATTCGGGCAGAAATTCAGCAGATTCGAAAGGGTTCACAAACTTCTTCTTACAGCTGTAAAGCAATTTAAATTCTATTGAAGATTTTAAGCAACACATTCTCAGAGCTGCTTAATCCAACTGAGTGTCCATCTCTATGCATCTTTAGCTAACAGTCTTGTGTCTGGCCTGTTTGTGTTGTAATGTGTACAAGAACACGGGGACACAGTTGGCAGTCAGTTATGGGTAAATTTTGCACAAACATTAAAATGTTGTTCTTTACACAGAAAACCTCAGACACATGATTAAGCTACCAAGTAGTGTGGTAGACAGTAGCAGTTTAGGGTCTTTCAAAACTCGACTTGATGTTATTTTAGAAGAATTAAGTGGATAAAACTGGTGAGCTTTGCTGGGCTGATTGGCCTGTTATCATCCAGATTGTTCTAATAGAGCTGCAGTCGCCTGAGGGAAAATTAAAGACTTGTTGTTGCCTTAGCTTTTTACTTTATGTATTGCTTCATCTCTCTTTCTCTTGTAGCAAGCCTTTTTGTGCTTTACTTGAGTATTGTTTAAGTTTTAATTTTTCTGGCTTTGACTTGTCTATCATTTAATGGTAGATGTTCAGGTTGCACAGCTTGCGCTGTATTTCAGCTGATGGAAAGAGAAAGACATTGAAAGGTGGAGTTTAGATTTTCACTGGACTTTTTTACATACGCACTTGAGAAGTCTTGGTGTGTTAGAATGCTAATGTTATTTATTGATTGTCATGAGTATCAAGTTGTATTTAGTAAAGATTAATTTCAAAACCAGCACATGCATTTCAAGTATGACTGCTCCATTGAACTACTCTCGGGTGATCCCTTACAGAAATAGAACATTTATACAATGACCAAATCTAAACCAGCCACTATGGAAAATTATATTTAAGATAATTAAAAAAATGGTTTGCTTTGTTTCTTATTGGTGCCTCCATTTTATTATGAAGTAGTTTCCATAGTACTCTTACCTAGTATTCCTTTGATCCTCTGATTATTATGACATCATATTGGCGATTGTGTTAAGGTTGGCTTGGGCATTTCTGGAGCATTTGAAATTGCAGAAGAAGTCCTGTGTTTATGCTTTTTCAAACATTGTTTTTTTTCTGATTTCTTGGTTTTTTTTTTTGTTTTTTTTTTTGCAGTACTGGATTAGACAAAAGATTAGTTTGACTTTCAGTTCTTCCTTTGACTCATAGTTTTGGTATCTCCCGATCATTTTCTTCTCGGTTAGTATCTTTGCGGTTATACTATTTACAGTATACACATTATCTACGTGGTAGAAACTGAATTGAGCACATTCAAGAACTCTGGTGTAAAGGCCACTGTAAGGAGCTGTGGCCAGGAGCCTGTTGGTGTTTGTCATGATGACAGCCCTAGTAGTCTTTGGAGAATAGCAGTAATCATGTTAAAGAATGAAAGCCTTTCATGTAATTTTAGCAGGAACATCTCCTGAGGTGAATGAAAGTAATCAAGAAGGTGACAGACACCTGCATTTGATTAATAAAAACCCACAGAATGAATAATTAAATAAGACTTCATTTGCATAAATGAATTTGCACATTAAATTTAATACACAGTAAAACACTGCAAATTTCAATTCAATTAACAAAAGTAAATCATGGCAATACATGTCCATTAATATTCTAATGGGCAGTATAAATGAGGCCGGTGTGTGATAAAGATAACCAGTCCTGGTTACACCTGCCACTCTTCATCCAGACATGAGTAACTTCTCATTTTTTTCTCATCTTATTATTTTCTCCTACATCACTGGTGCTCCTGTGTGTCAGTGCATTAATGTGTCACTTTGTTCATTCTTTTGTTTTGCTTTAGTGATTTAAATAAGCTATTTTTGTGAAGATTTTGTAGTTAGAGGGTCACAGGATGCTCAGTGGAGTAATGGCTGTGTTGTAAGAGTACTCCATGACCCAACCCTACAATTATTGTTTTTACAAATTAACCTCAAAATGTCTCATCAGAGCCTCAACATACCCTTTTTTTACTTGTTGGTGTGACATATAAATTGTTCAGGTTGGAAGACTCACCCTGGTTCTTCTGGTTCAATGCCAGTGAAGAAAGCCCAGAGGGAGTCTGAGGCTCATGTCCAATCAACTGAATTTACCACAGGTGGACTCCAATTAAGCTGCAGAAACATCTCAAGGATGATCAGGGGAAACAGGATGCACCTGAGCTCAATTTTGAGCTTCATGGCAAAGGCTGTGAATACTTATGTACATGTGCTTTCTCCATTTTTTTATTTTTAATAAATTTGCAAAAATCTCAAGTAAACTTTTTTCACGTTGTCATTATGGTGTGTTGTGTGTAGAATTCTGAGGAAAAAAATGAATTTAATCCATTTTGGAATAAGGCTGTAACATAACAAAATGTGGAAAAAGTGATGCGCTGTGAATACTTTCTGCATGCACTGTATATGTGTGTATATATATATATATATATATATATGTGTATATATAATATACACACACACAGTGGGGCAAAAAAGTATTTAGTCAGCCACCAATTGTGCAAGTTCTCCCACTTAAAAAGATGAGAGAGGCCTGTAATTTTCATCATAGGTATACAATTGGTGGCTGATTAAAAAAAGTACTTTTTTGCCCCCACTGTATGTATGTATGTATATATATATATATATATATATATATATATATATATATATATATATATATATATATACATGGATCTCCAGCTGCAAATATGCAAACCGTATCACAGACCTTCTCTTATATATTTATATAAATATATAAATATAAAGACAGCGAGAGATAGATATATGGGAGAAGGATGCTAAGGATTTAGCTGCCAGGGAAGAGGAAAAGAGGAAGGCCTAAGAGAAGGTTTATGGATGTGGTGAGAGAGGACATGCAGGTGATGGGTATAACAGAGCAAGATGCATAGGACAGAAAGATATGGAAGAAGATGATCAGGGGTAGTGACCCCTACTCGGAGCAGCCGAAAGAAGATGAAGATAGATAGTTAGTATCATTACCTAATCCTGGGAAATAAATAAATCTTTTCCTTTTATTTTCGTCTTTTTCTGAACTTCCCCTCTGCTGAACCCCCATCTTCAGATGTGGTTGATGCGTGCTTCAGTTCAATTAATTTACCACAACTCTTGCAAAATGATGTTGACTTTGAGGAGGCCCCTGTTCTAAGTGAAGATTTTTATCTCCATTACTTAAAAATATAAATAAGTTTAAATAATATTTTATTGATATTTGATGATGCCATTCTGGAATGTAGTTAAAAAGATGTGACTAATGTTGTTGATTGTGCCTATCACATGTGATCTAATTATTGTACTGTTTTAACTTCTTGGCTCCTGTAAGTGTGCTCATGTGGTGAGTAGTTGCAATACAAATGAAAAATGAACAAGTTGAGTGTCTATCCATGTGCTGCTTAAAGCTTGTAATTGCTTACACTTATCAATGTTTGTTAATAAATTTAACCACAATGTATTTAATGTAAGATAATGTCAGTATTAAAGCAGTGGATTAAAAACTAAGCTCTTTTTTTTCTTTTAAACGTTATGCAGGAGTCAAACTTCATCACCACCGAAAACTTCACACAGGAGAGAAGCCATATTCCTGTTCTGAATGTGGCAAAGAGTTTTCACAGAAAAGGTATCTTCAGAGCCACCAAAGAATTCACACAGGGGAGAAGGCATATTCCTGTTCTGAATGTGGTAAACAGTTCTCAGTAAGACATAATCTTCAGCGTCACCGAAGACTTCACACTGGAGAGAAGCCCTATTGCTGTTCTGAATGTGGCAAAAAGTTTTCACAGAGAAGCCAACTTTTGACTCACAAAAGCATTCACACAGGGGAGAAAGCATTTTCCTGTTCTGAGTGTGGTAAACAATTCTCATGCAGTAGAAATCTTCAGACACACATTAAAACTCACACAGGAGAGAAGCCGTATTGTTGCTCTGAATGTGGTAAAAGGTTTTCACAGAGATGCAATCTTCAATGCCACAAAAGAATTCATACAGGGGAGAAGCCATATTCCTGTTTAGAATGTGGCAAAAATTTTTCACAGAGAAGCTGTCTTCAGAGCCACCAAAGAATTCACACAGGGGAGAAGCCGTATGACTGTTCTGAATGTGGAAAACAATTCTCTCAGAGTGGCAATCTTCAGAAACACATTAATAAACACAGGAGAGAAGCCATATTGCTGTTTTGAATATGACAAAACGTTTTCCACCAGAGAATTCACACAGGTCAGAAGCCATATTCCTGTTCTGAATGTAGTAAACAGCACTCAGATGAAAACAAACTTCAGACTACAAAAATATTCACTTCGGAGAGAAGCTATATTGCTGTTCTGAATATGGCAACCAGTTATTACATAGACACAAGTTTGAGCGCCACAAAATAATTACACGAGAGAGTAGTGTTTGGATTAGACAAACGCACAAAGGTAGCATTCATTAATGGGAAATTGAAATCAGCCTTGTTGAAGATTATCCAGTAAGAGAAGTTGACCAAGAGGAGACTTAATAAATACTCAGGAATTGACGAGGGTTCAGACATAAACCATAAAGAGCAAATATTGACGCAGAGAATACACAAAAGGGTTAAAATGATCCAAAGGGCTCGTTTATACTTCACACTCAGAACGCGTATGCACCCGCATCATGGCTACCACGCGTTCCCAGCGTTCATTTCATGCGTCCTCTGAGTAGGTCTTCAGGAATTAACGTGACGCATGCGCAAGTTGCAGTACCAGCAAAAAAGTCGGGGGGCGCAGTGTGATAAGTCGGAACGTGACGTTAGAGTCTCTGTTTACTATCTACATGTGACAGAAAGCCTCTATGCAGATCCTACGGGGATCGATGTGCGCGCTTCGATATTTGATGAATGGTTCGATGTGGTGAAGCAAAATGCCAACATACAGATACATTCGTGGTGCTTTTCTGTTCAAGCATTGCATATTCCCGGTCATAATGACACGATACATTTTAAAAGTCTCACATACCATCTTTTGTGCCGTCTTTTTTTTTTTTTGCAACTTCACAACAGCAGCATAATGTACAGTGCTGTATTTGAGGCACTGAGAAAAAAACTAAGGACATGGTGAAAATGTGTATTTTGTGATTAAAGTGGAAATTTTGGCTTTAATCTCAAAATGTCCACTTTAACCTCGTAGTTTAGTTTATCATTAAAGGAGACCATCGTAAATGTCATCCCAGTTTTTAATCGCTACGGCAAGCAGCAGTAGATCACCACACAGAACACATTAAATGTATGATATTCCAACTCCCGTCACATTTAGAATCTTTAGATTTATACTGGATATCACTTTCATGATGAAATGCATTAAAGTGTGTATTTTACAGATAAATTGTTAATGTCGTTTAAGTAATGAATACTGTTAATAATTACACACATGGGGGTGACGCGGTGGCGGAGCAGTAGCACTGCTGTCTCGCAGGGAGTCACGTCGCTGGTATTCCCTGCTTGGATTCCACACTGTGCTTCAGTTTCCTTCCAAACATATGCAGATTTGGGGATTTGGTGCCGCTAACATGACGCTAGTGTATGTGTGTGCTTGTATTCACCTTGCGATGAGCTGAGGCCTGAGGCCTTGAGGATTGTTTCTCACTCTTGCCCAATGCTTGCTGGAATGGACACATCCCTAGATTGATGGATTTAATCATTAAACGTCCTTTTCAGAGATATTGCGGTAAGGTGTCCTCGGAATTTAATAGGTGTTCTAGGCAATTCACAACACAGAGAAGCCGAACTTGTTCTCACACTGCCACCTGGTGGATTCCTCCAGATTTACATAAAGTACGCGCGCAAGTATAAACACTACAACGCTTGCGTAGCAGGAGCGTCTGCTGCAGCATGCGTCGCATGAAGTATAAATCCGGCCATAGAAGTTCTTTCACAGTGAAGAACAAAATAGAAGCACTTAATCAGTTAGTAAAACATGTCATCTCACACAGCTTTGGGATCATAGACGGGCCACAGAAAGACCTCAACAGTCTGAATATAAAAACAAAGTTGCTTCATGCCAACTACAGTAACTAATATACAAAAACCAATGCATGCTAGGACTTTATGTTCCTAGGGCAGAAAATGGAATGCACCAAACAGAAGTAGATTACACACGCAGATCTTCAATCATACGAGTGCCAGCATTCCTTCTCAGCTCACACGATATATATATATATATAAAATATAAATATTAAATATTACAGCCTGAACTGGAAATCCAAGATTAACTTCCATCATAAAGCTTGGTTAAGCAGACCACAAAACCGAGGGAGTGCCCGACATTCTCCAGGGGTCTGTACAGAGTGAAGTGACACAATTTTGTCAAAAAGCAAAAAGAAAATAGCAAGGTAGTCCAAGAGAGGAGAAAAAAATCAATGGGAGAGACTATAAATGCAGTAGGAAATGCACAGATCTCGTACTATAAGCTAATGTGGAGCAAAACCTGATACATATAAATGGCTTGGGTGAGGAGAAATGAGATGCAGGGATGAATGCTTGCAACTGACCACTTCAGATTGTGGATTACAAGGTTGTTTGCAACTTTTCCCCTAAGGGCACATGCCTGAGTTTCACAGTCTGAATATTCATAATTGGTAAGTATTCTTTTAATATTTAGGCTTTGTAACACACAGTAAGTTAAGCTGCCAACTCTCTGAAGTTTTTTTTCTGAAGCACACGGTAAAGAATGGCACTTAGCCTCTGAAGTCTCATGTGAAATATTATTCATATAAGACATGCTAAGAAAACGACTTGGCCCCTGAGGTTTCCCTATTAAACAAGTTAAACAGCTCTTAATCTCTGAGGTTACAGGTAACTTTATAAATGTTTATAGCGTAAAGCTTTACAAATGATATTAAGCCAGTGCTAACTCAGATATTACAGTAACTTATAATCCATAATGTACAGCAAAGTCATCTTTAAACAGCAATAATCGAAATATTCCAAAAAAGAGATCTGCACCCATTTCTTCCATTAGTTAAGAGGTGTGATAACTGCTCAAATAAACAATTAAAATAATAGGCATAAATTAGTAGACAACTAAAAGTCTTGCATGTGTGACTCAGTGATGCGTATACAAATAATTCCACAGTCCAATTATTTTCATTTAGTAAAATTAATGTAAAAATAGTTCATACAGAAGGAAAAAAAAAACTGATAACCCAAAAGAAAAGATCCTGCAGAAGTTTTTTTTCCTGCTTAAGCCTTACATGTCTTGTTAGTTTCTTTGTGTTTCTCTAATAAGTTCTCTATGTAACATACAATTGTGTGTTTATACATCAAATAATCGGTGAACAGTGTGCTGCTATTACTCTATTTGAAAGCAAATCAAACAGTCCATGCGTCGAGCAGAAGAGATGATGTCCCTTACTGACTGAAATTCTGAAATTATAACATCACAGATAAAGCGGAGCAATGAGGAAGTGCGATTATAAATTAGCTTTTGGGCTTAAACAGAATCTTCCATTATCTGATTTTCTATAAGAATCTTACATTCCATTCACATTAAGCAAATACTGAATTTTAACATTGACTAATAAACCATCTAAGATTGGCTCTTACAGTCTCATTGTCTTCTTTTTCTTGATTTTCTTTACTTTTATTCTAACTGATCCAACTACTGGGTTGTCGTCAGATCCACAGCCATCTCCTGGTCTTGCCTTACTGTTTCAAAAGCAATTGTCTACTACAATGGAGTCTGTCTGAGTTCTGTTTTTGCCATCTCTTGACTTCCAGGTGTATCGTGGGTTTTCTTTTTGTTGGCGCCATGTGTTTGTGACTGTAAAAGTAGGTTTCCTTGAGAATTCTAAAAGTCTTTCCCAATTTTGATTTCTCTCACCAAGTCCATATAGTCCTATTACTTTCCCTTCTCTAAATGTTCTCACATTTGCTTTAAAATCCCCTGTAATTATTAGGAATTCTTGATGTTGTTTTATCCTTTTATAAGCAAATCAAGGTCTTCACAAAATGCTTCAATTACTTTCTCATCTTCATCTTCTACTGTGCAGTAAATCTCTCTGAGTTATTAGTATGGCCGCTGGTCTTGCTTGTATTGTTACATACAGAATTCCCTCAGATTTTGTTCATCATAAGATCAATGCTTATTGAGTTCTTTCATTTAAAATTACAGCAGCTCCTCTTCTTATGTGCTCTTCTCCAAGTATATCACTCTGTATTTTGTTTTTGTCCATGTCAGTTTGTATAGAAACTTCCCTAATTTTCCCAAAATCCCTCTGAGACCCCCATATATTCTTGGCCAGAGTGGGTGTGGATTCAGTAGTCATTTCTCATGTTGTTACATGTGACATACAGTCGTGGCCAAAAGTTTTGAGAATGACCCAAGTGTTGGTTTTCTCCAACTTTGCTGCTTCAGTGTTTTTAGATCTTGTGTGTCAGATGTTTTTATGGTAGACTGAAGTAGAATTACAAACATTTCAGAAGTTTCAAAGGCTTTTATTGACAATGACATGAAGTTTAGGCGCAGAGTCCATATTTGCAATGTTGGCCCTTCTTTCTTTTTCAAGACCTCTGCAAAATCGCCCTGGCAGGCTGTCAATCAACTTCTGGGCCCAAATCCTGACTGATGGCAGCCCATTTTGTCATAATCATTGCTTGGAGTTTGTCAGAATTTGTGGGTTTTTGTTTGTCCACCCGCCTCTTGAGGATTGACCACAAGTTCTCAATGCGATTACGCTCTGGGGAGTTTCCTGGCTATGGACCCCAAATTTCAATGTTTTGTTCCCCAAGCCGCTTAGTTGTCACTTTGGCCTTATGGCCTGGTACTCCATCATGCTGGATTGTTCATTGTTGGTCACCAAACTGTTCTTGGATGGTTGGGAGAAGTTGCTCTTGGAGGATGTTTTGGTCCCATTCTTTATTCCTGGTTGCATTCTTAGGCATAATTGTGAGTGAGCCCACTGCCTTGGCTGAGAAGCAACCCCACATGACATGAATGGTCTCAGGATTTTTTTACTGTTCACATGACACAGGACTGATGGTAGCGCCGTTCACCTTTTCTTCTTTTTTCCGGATGCCCCAAACAATCAGAAAGGGGATTCATCATAGAAGATGACTTTCCCTCAGCAGTCCACTCCCAGAATATGTCTGTCCCTGATGTTTTTCTTGGCTTCTTTGCTGCCCTTCTTGACACCCACCAGTCCATCATCCAAAAGTCTTCACCTCCCTCACACCTGCCTGCTGCCATTCCTGAGCCAGCTCTGCCCTGGTTGTGCCCACAGCTGAACCAACTTTAGGAGACGCTCCTGGTGCTTGCTGGACTTGCTTGATGGAAGCTTCCCCCTCCTTTAAAAGCCTCCAGTCTGCTATTGTAAGTCAGTCAGCATGACAGAGTGGTCTCCAGCCTTGTCCTCGTCAACACTGTCACCCGTGTTAATGAGAGGATCACTGAGATGACGTCAGCAGGTCCTTTTGTGGCAGGGCTGACCTGCAGTGGGAATGTTTTTTTGGGATTAACATTATGTTCGTTTCTCAGGAAGAGCAATGTTGACCCCGGGCATATTTTAAAACTCTTTTAATGTACATTGGAAAGACCTACATATAAGATTCAACAGTTTTATATGACACTGATTTTTTTAAATTGTATTTTACATTATGAATTGTTTTCTTTTTCTGGAGTGATGTTGATAAATTAACACGAGACACCTCGGGGGTATTTTTCGTACGTGGATTACTCGCTTAGCCGGATGTAATTGTTGACGATTTGGCCTGATCCTGGATCTGTTGGTTTTTCGAAACTCTTGCTGGATGTGTTGTCATAGCAACACACACTAATCCGCAAACCTGCTCGGAGCAGTTTGTTCTGCGTAAACAAGGATTAGTTTACATACGTGATCAGTGACGGTGCGTGGAAGTCATCCAGTCAGGGCTTCGCCGTTCATGAATGAGCGACCAATTGATATTGGTGCGCAAATTATACGAAGAGAATTTCATATAAAGAGGGTTTTGCGTGATCGGCAAGATCCTTTTTTGCCCCCGGGGGAAATTCTGTACGAAAGATACCGCTTTAGCCGAGGGGGAATGTTGTACCTCAAAGATTTATTAGCTCCGTATATTCGAAGTCAAACTCGGCGAAGTTGGGCTCTCACAACCACACAGACAGTAGGCATTGCTTTGAGGTTTCTTGCAAGCAGCACTTTTTTATATACTGTAGGCGATGCGGAACATCTATCGAAAAGTGCAGTTTGCCAGGCAATTCGTAAAGTCTGTTTGGTTCTGAAACATTTCCTTCAGGTTTTCATTGTGTTTCCTGGACACCTGCGTGTGCAGACAATAAAAGAGGCGTTTCATGCCATTGCAGGTAGGTAATACACAGGCTAAAACACCCACAGTTCCATAAAGAATCTCACAATCACCCTAACATTCTCATTACTCAGGGTTTCCAAATGTGATTGGGGCACATGGGACTGATCAGAGTGGAGTTTGATCAAACATTATTTGGAAAATGTACCTCTCCTCCTGATGAATAATCAGACACAGTGTCTTCATCAAATATTTGTGTCTCGTTGGTCAGACACCGGTTCAAGGGATATGACATTCCCTGCAACTGACCCAACAAAAAAGAGGGCTATATGGAACATACCTATGGCACACATGGAGGACAAATATATGAAATGACCATCCTTTACCTGAAATGAAGTGACCACTGCACCCTGCCACTGGTTCTGAGGAGGCGCTTCCCCCTGGAATGCCCTCAAACAGGGTGAAAGGGCATTTTGCTGGAGAGCCAACTCTTCTGCAGGGGTTAGGTCTGGACCGCGTGGACCTCCACCTGTTTTTTGATTGTCTGCCTCCTTATTAGCTTTAAAATTAATGTTTTTTATATTATATATGATTCTTTATGTCAACAATTCTTTAAATAGTTATATACCAATATTTACCAGTTTGAAGTATATTCTTGTACTTCACTTTAACCTGTTCCCATGTTCTCCTTGTGCTCACGTTTGATCTGGAATTATGACATTAAATAATAATTAATCTGACACATGGGAAATGAAACGCTGCATTCAGTAAGTACAATGTACACTACTTAGCGTTTAATTTTTTCCGGCCACTTTTTGCCAGCCGTCTTTTCTGGTCTGGGCTGCTTTTGCAGTGTTACCCCTTGTGCATATTAAATCTTGAAATTCTTCGTGTCCTTCGCATAAAAGGTCTTGCGCCGCGTGTGTGAAAAAAAAAATGCGCCCGTTCTTTCGTCATTTTGTTACAGCCTATCAAAGACTTGCTGATCATGTTTTCTAGACTCAATATATACGGGCTTTTCACTCCGCGCGGGCACGCGCATTCATCTCGTATGATTAGATCCAGCTCGACTAATCTACTACACGGCTGCGTTTGAAAAACCGACTTATCTGGATGAGTTTCACTGGCATTAACTCATTCAAGATGAGGCATCTGATCTCGGATGGTTTAAGCCAGGGGTAGGCAATATCGGTCCTGGAGTGCCACAGTATGTGCAGGTTTTTGTTCCAACCCAGTTCCTTAACGAGAACTCAATTATTGCTGATGAAGCACATATTGCTTAAGTGACATTTTAATGCTTCATTTTAGTGGTTTCGCTTGTTAAGGTTCTCCAACCTTAATTGCTTATTTCAATCTTAAACTGCTGCATTCAGTGTTTTAATTGCTCCTTATTAGCAATAAGATGTAAAACAGGGGTAGGCAATGTCGGTCCTGGTGAGCCGCAGTGGCTACAGGTTTTCATTCCAACCCAATTGCTTAATTAGAAACCAATCATTGCCAATCTCAGACCTTATTTAATTTTATGGCTTGTTAGTCTGTGCAATGTAAGGCTTTTATATTGTAGATTTTTTTCCTTTCCAAGGATATCATCCAAATGATATGAAGCCTAAAACAGATCATTTTCAGTCTGTCACATTTTTCTATTAAGTGTTTTATTAAATCAAACCGTGCATGATGAACACACACAGATGTAATTGGAAAAAAGCTAGCTGGAGAACTGCTGGCTGCTTTGTCTTTTACATCTTATTGCTAATAAGGAGCAATTAAAACACTGAATGCAGCAGTTTAAGATTGAAATAAGGTTCTCCAACCTTAATTGCTTAACAAGCGAGACCACTAAAATGAAGCATTAAAATGTCACTTAAGCAATATGTGCTTCATCAGCAATAATTGAGTTCTCGTTAAGGAACTGGGTTGGAACAAAAACCTGCACATACTGTGGCACTCCAGGACCGACGTTGCCTACCCCTGGTTTAAACGACGTACGAAAAATACCCCCCTCTTCTGTTCAGGGTCAAATTGATCCACTGACTTAAAATTGAGACAAATGAGTCAGGAGGATTTGTATTGAAAATCAACTTTATTTAAGCTCAGTTTTTGAACCAGAAATGAACAAAATAAGAGATCAGCAATATGAACACGGTATGTGTGTGTATGTGCGTCTGTGAGTCTCCACAGTACACAAGTGACATGTCATCACGTTGTGATAGTAAACACTATGCAATGTTTAGAACCAGAAATACTCAAAAATGAAAAGGTGGAAATGACCAAGGAGTGTGTGTGTGTGTGTGTGTGCATCTCCACAGCACATGAGGGACATGTCATCACAGTGGGCTTCGTGCAGATGAGTTTTGCCCATTTCACACAGGTCCTGTTCATCTTCACATCATCAGATGGCTTGCAGACCTAGCACCTCTTCCTCTTCCTTTATCCCCAGCAGCAACCTAGAAAGAAGAAGACGATGATTACTTTTTGTTTTTGTTGATCCCAAGGCACACACAACATATTCAGATACACACACCTCACTCACTGGTGTACTTGGTGAAGTCCTCTCCTGGATCTCCCTCACTGTAGCTGCAGCAGCTGGGGTTCTTGTCCTGTGCTGTCTCCATTGTACATGCAGTACCACAAGCGACTTCCCCAGCTCCTCAAGAGGAGATGCCCCCTTGTACGGCTTTGACATGTTCCACTCAGGAAAGATCTCAGTCCAAATGGCAAATATGTTGTAGGCTGATGCATCAATCATGTTGTTAAAGATGACCAGCGGCCAGCGCACAGTCATTTGCTTGGTGCTGTCGGACCCCATGAATTTGTCCAAGTTGTCCACCCCCCCCTTTGGTGGTATTGTAGTCTGGGATCACAGTTGGTTTCTGGTTCTTTCATGTGCTGATTTCAGCATTTTTGTGGAAAGTGCTCATGAGCACAACATTTTTCCCCTTTTTGGGGCAGTAAGACAATAGGGCTGTGGTGTCTGTGAAGACAAACATGGAAGAGTCATGGTCCCTGTTCTTGTTTACCAGCAGCTCAGCAGGGAATTCAGCCCTGTTCTTTCAGACCGTTACGACCATCGTGAGCTTTCTATTTAGAAGCTCCTGACCCAAGTTGTAGCTTGTGAAAAAATTGTTGCAGGTTATGTTCTGGCCCCTGAGACCTTGTGCCACATCAAGCATGACCTGATTCTTCTCAGGGCCTCCTCCAACTGGCTTTTCAGTGTAAATCTGCATGTTCAATGCATAGCTGGTGTTTGTATCACATGCTGTCCTGATTTGTATGCCATATTTAGCTGGTTTGGAAGGTATATATTGCCTAAATGGGCAGCACTCTCTGAATGCCACTAGCCTTTCATTCACTGTGACATTAGGGCCAGGGTTATAGAGTAGTGGAAGTTGCTCTAGCCACTTGTCCCACACTGTCCTAATAGCTGCTAGCTTGTCTCTTGATTATCAAATCGGATTACTCAGGAGAAAATATGAAAAGTCTCCAGAGACAATGTGGCATGAAATATATGCCTGCCTGTCTCTGCATCCCACAGACTGGCTGTTGATGCATCCTTTGACTTATAGACCCCCGCCAGGATGAGGACCCCCAAATATGCTTGTAAATGCATTTCCTCCAGCCCCTTCCACTTCTCCCCACAACATGCCATCCTTCTAGATTAGTCATTTTGAGAATGATTTTCTGTATTGAGTTGGGCATGACCAGCTCAAAAGCTGACTTGATGTCTGTCTGTCACACGAGTCGCTGCCATCCTAGTGGGCCCTGGCACGGTCTTTATTATGTTTTCTGCAGACAGTCTTGCCTGACGTATATTTGGGGATGAAGACCACTGTATTTCACCATTTTTTGATGTGAATGCCTTACTTGGAGGAATAGGAATAGCAGTTTCCTCATTGGGTTCATAATCAGAATCGTCAGACTCAGAATTGACCTCAAGTTGGTCTTCATCTCCAGACACATCCTCCTGTATTTCACTGTCATGATCAAAGATGGGTTCCAGAGCCTGCAGGGCTGTCACCTATTTACTTCTGCTGCTCATTTTGTAAAGCTCTGACAGAGTGGAGGAGTGTAATGTTGGTAGGACTCCCTTACAGAG
Organism: Erpetoichthys calabaricus; assembly: GCF_900747795.2. Lineage (NCBI taxonomy): Eukaryota > Metazoa > Chordata > Cladistia > Polypteriformes > Polypteridae > Erpetoichthys > Erpetoichthys calabaricus. The sequence goes on along the minus strand of NC_041394.2, from coordinate 355,936,101 downwards.
AATTTTTGTGTTTTGCTCCTCACCTGCCAAGTGTCCACTCAATGTGATAGAGTTTGGCTACAGGAACAGAAAAAGATCAAAAGTCATAACAACATCTGCATTCTTACACTTTACAGATGAGTTCAATCGAATAGGGAGAGGGTCTGTGTGTGTGTGTGTGTGTGTGTGTGTGTGTGTGTGTGATTAGGGTGAAATAGGAGGTCTTCTATGAAGTTCTACCTGTGCCACCCACCAGTCCAGATAACGTTGAGGAGATTAGAAGGCTTAATGTGGGGCTCAAATCTTGGTGTTGGGTAGAAGAGCTTGTAGGCAAACTCCTAGTGGTTGGCCCTTTACCAGTGGGATGCAGTCAGACATAGTCTGAAGGAACAACATGTTAGAATCCCCCAGTGGACCCCCAACTGCAGGAGGAGTCCTAATTGTCTAGTGCTTTGACGCTTGTGTGGTAGCCAAAGTCAGGTGCCTTGGCGGACTTATCCCCAGCTACAAAACTGACTCTAGAGACATGGAATATGACCTCTCTGGTGGGGAAGGAATCTGAGCTACTGCAGTAGGTACAGAGATACTGTCATCTCAATGCACACATGGGCTCTGAACCCAAACTCCTGGAGAAGGGCTGAACTCTATTCCATTCTGGAGTTGTCCAGAGTGAAAGGCATTGGGCAGCTGTGGGTTTACTTACAGCCCCCAGCTTGGCACTTGTACTTTGCATTTTTGCCTGCTGGACAAGAGGGTAATTTTCTTGCAATTTCAAGATGGGGGCTGTGACTCTTCTCTATGTTTATGCTCTGACTATTGGGTCTGAGTGTTCGACCTTCATAGATTAGTTGGAGGGAGTGCTGGAAGGTGGTCCTACTGCGGACTCAAATGTGAGACTTCAGCACTCACATGGGAAATAACGTTGAAACCTGTAAGGGTGTAATTGGCAGGAATGGCCTACCTGATCAGAACCCAAGGGATGCTTTGCTATTGGACTTCTGTGCTAGTGACTGTTTGTCCAAAACGACCATGATGTTTGAGCATAATGGTGTGCATAAGTGCCCTTGGCATCAGAGTGTCCTAGGCCATAGATCTACGATTGATTTCTTACCTATGTCATCAGATTTATGACTGTATGTCTTGGAAACTTGGGTGAAGAGAGTGGCTTGGCTGTCAACTGATCACTAACTGGTTGTGAGTTGGATCAAATGGCAAAAGAAGATGCCAGATGGACGTGGTGATTCAGCATTAATAGTTTATGTTCTTTGCCTCCATTCCTGAGCTGGTGGCACAGAGATGCAGCTGTAATATTGATGGTGCTGGCAACAGTGGTCATCCCTGAACATAGTGGTGGATGTCAGCTGAAGAAGGAGGCTTTCTTAGTTTGGTTAGCTTATGGGACTTCAGAGGCAGCTGACAGGTCAAGCGCAATGAGGTGATGGTAGTTGAATGGGCAAAAACCCAAGTGTGTGTGGAGTTTGGTGAGGCCTTGACTAATCGCTTTCAGCTGATATTAAGTCTATTATGGAAAACTGTCAAGTGACTCAGGAGGGATAAGCAATGCCAATGCTGTTTATAGCGGGGATGGCATGCTGATGACCTCACATGCAGATATAGTCATGTGGTGGAAGAAACACTTTGAGGACTTCCTAAATCCTACTGGCTTGTCATATTTGTGAATAAGCAGAGTTTGGGGACTTGAAGGAGGACTCATCCATCACTGGCACTGAGATTGCTGAGGTAGTTAACAAGTTCCTTGACGGTGTCGCCCTGGCAGTGATGGTATTTTCCCTGAGTTCCTGAAGGCTCTGGATATTGCTAGGCTGTCTTGGCCGACATGACTCTTCAATATTGCATGGTGGGTGGAAACAGTGGGTGTACATCTTAAAGAAAGGGGGCCAGAGGGTGCTCCAACTTTAAGGATCACACTCCTCAGCCTCTTATGAAGACCTATGCCAGGGTTTCAGAAAAGAGTGTCTATCTGTTGATTGAACCTTGGATCTGCAAGAAATAAATCAGATATTATCCCTGTCATGAAAGGGTAGACCAGCATGTTACCCTCATAAGCATTCTGGGGGCTTCATTGGAGTATTCCCAACATGATTTTTGTGAGTGTGGAAAATACATACACCACCATGTCCCTTGTGGTGTCCTGTGGGTGGTTCTTCAGCAGTATGAGGTATCAGTTATGCAGTTGCCTACTCTTTGTTTCCTGTACAAGTGGAAGAGGACAAGTGAGATTGGGTGAGGAGCACAGACATTCAGGAGGAGCTCCAGTTGAGGTGATTGGGGGATCTGATTAGGATGACTCCTGAATGTCTTCCTGGGGTGGTGTTTCAGGCATGTTCATCTGGAAGGAAACTTTGGGGCAGACACCGGACATGCTAGAGAGATTAATACCCCAGAGGAATTGGCAGAGGTGACACAGAAAAGTGATGTCAGGGCATCTTTGCTCAGATATCTGGCCCTGGAGATGTGGCAGAAAATGAATGGAAGATACAGATGTGTTACAGATTTACCATTTATCTGTATGCTGATTGGTGTAAACTGATGGATTTCTTAACTGCAGACAAGCTTAGGTTATTTAAGATCGTTGCTTTTCTATGCTCTCCATTATTGGCCTGATGAACTGAGGTGTTCACACGACATGGCTCCCTCAGGCTTGTTCTACTGTAATAAAGCAGGTCCTCTTGGAGACATTGGTAACGGTGATCTGTTCTGTTTTTTATTTAAGACAGAAATGTCCCTGATGTGTCTACATCTGATCCTAGAGGTGACAGTCATTTGTCTCAAGAATGACTATAATTAGTCTTCAATAGAAGTTTGGCATTATTCATATGAATACCTCATTCAAAAAAGATTTATTATTTTTAATATTCAAAATGGGCACGGAATGCATAACTGCAAAGGCATAAAAAAAGTTGTAAAGTTGCAGACCCTTTGAAAATTAAAGTCCCCATCTTTGAGGTGGACCTTTACAGGGTGATGGGTTAAATAAAAATGTGACCTCCTGTTATGGCTGTGCATTAAGATCGACGACTTGTCCGGATCTCTAGATAGATAGATAGATAGATAGATAGATCTTTATTTGTCCTCAGGTATAACGTTTCTCACCGAGTGCTGCTGCTGAGAGCTGTGGACACTTTCTCAGGTAAAACACACCTCATTTTCTCGGTGCCCTGTAACTAAAAGCTCAACCTCCCTCTGTTATTTTATTAATCCTTAGAATCTTAAGTAGGCCGTAATCCTGAGATCTCGATGTACGCTCAGGTTTGTAAGTAACGATAAGTTCAGATAAGTAAGCAGAGCCTCAGCCCTTTAAGGCTTCATAAGTAAGAAGGAGGATTTAGAAATCATCCCTAAGCTTTGGGGGGGGGGGGGGGGCCTTTAGGTCTGGAGACTCCACCAGTGTGTCACAGTGCTGGACAGCAGAAGAGAACCGGCAAGTCTGGTGGGAGAGGACACTGAGACCATAGAGAGAGCACCCAGATACAGGGAGTGAGACAATATGGGGATAAAACAGGGTGTCTTTGAATTCACCACAATACAATCAGAGTTCTTGAGATGTTAGCTGTAGTTATACACATAACGAGTAGAAATGAAGAAAACAAATCCTCCATTGGCCCAGCTGTGTGCTCACCTTGTTGGTTATTTATTACATTTATTCTGGAGTCAAATACAATTAAATTGTAGGATGAAACAGACATTTGAATGTCACCATTTGTGATTTTTATCCTGTTTGCCAGGCTGGGACAAATATTACAGAAGACATGATGGTTAAAGTGCTAAGCCAGTGAAGAGAAGCCTCTGTAACAGCATGGAGAGGCCATGTATGTGTTTGTATGTTTGTTCGTTTTTTTCTCTCCTTTTTAAATCTAGTTTTGTATAATAGACAGTACAGACATGATAGATAGATAGATAGATAGATAGATAGATAGATAGATAGATAGATAGATACTGTGTATGTGGATCAGGGGTTCTCAATGTCGGTCCTGGTGGCCCACTGTGGCTGCAGGTTTTTGTTCCAACCAGCTTCTATTTTTAATTGGACTCCTGGGCTAATTAAGTGAACTGATATTTGTCAAATTCTGTGTTTTGGGAAAAATGTAAAATTAGAAAACTAAGTTTGGTATATTAAAATGTACCAAGCAGTTATATTGGAATAATGTATTTTGTTTTCTTTTTAACAATATTTTCATCTTGATTTTCATTCTGTTTTTTGCAGAGTGTTCCAATTGTTTAATTAATTATTTTCTAATTAGTGGGTCTAACGCTGAAGTAGTTGCAGCCTTGTTGTTTGCCTGGCTGTCTCTCCGCTGGTTGTCATTATTAGGATACAATGAAGGCAGCAAACTGCACAGAGAAAGGGCAAAATAGAATGAAATCAACAAAAGGTTGTTAAGCATTTAAATCTATAGCAAAAGCAGAAATATTCCTAAATGTCTTATAAATGTAAAACATGCTGCGGTGCTTTCTTAATGAAGAATAAGTGAAGAGAAAAAAAAATGTCTGCTAATTAATTGAGCTCAGTGTTATCAGATGTTGTCACTGATTAGGAATCTGGTTGGAACAAAAACCTGAAGCCACAGTGGGCCCCCAGCAGGGCCGGATTTATATGAAAAGAGGCCCTAGGCTATTCCACTTATGAGGCCCTTTCACTTTCCATTTTTAAGTTTGTAAATTACATGAGAGATAATAAAATACATCATTACTGTGATTAACCAATATATTTTTATGTTTGTTTATTAGTCATATGCGTAGAATTTCTCCTTATTTTCGGTTCAGTGTTTTAGTGTTCACTGTTTTTAGAATAGTGTAATTTTAATTTTGCTAACAATTTGAATGTAGGCCCCTCTTGATCTTGAGGCCCTAGGCTGAAGCCTAGTTCGCCTATAGGAAAATCCGGCCCTGACCCCCAGGACCGACATTGAGAACCCCTGATGTAGATCCTTTACTATTACATTATTGTAGTATTGTTCTTATCAGTACTTCTCTTTATCTTTTCATTATGCTGTCATTCTTGTTACCATTAGGACTCTTTCTGCCTTATTAAACATGCGCAGACTGTGAAGTGAATTGAATTGACACCCGCTGCCCGAAAGGGTGGAGCCGGAGAGCGAGACGCTACCTGAAGGGGCGGGGCCATCCAGAGAAGCAGTCCCGAGCGCCTGCGTGAGTCAGAGAGTGGGAGTGAAGCGCTGATTCGAGCCGCTCCGCTGTTTAAAGTCTGCATATGTGAGCACAGCCAGTCGCGAGAAGAGAAAACCTCACCGGGGACACATGGAAATCTGGGTGTCCTGCTGAGCTGTCGAGTAGAGGGCACACTACAGGACAGGTGCGCATTTGTTGCACTTCTCCAAGTGGGATCTCCTGCTCGTTCACGTAAGGTTCGCAATGAGAAACTTTTTTGTGCCCTCTCTGTCTGATGGCACGTGTTGTGATGCCAGGCGCCTTTCTTGTTTCCGATCTTTTCTCTCACCTGTGCGCGCCACGTCGCGTTTTGATTTCACGCATGCTCCGTGTCTAATGTCGTTATGCCGGTCGGTAATGTGCATGTCATGTGCAGACGCTCCTTCTCCCGCACGTGCACTCTAAATTTATCGGAGGTTTACTTTCGTTATGTCGGGGTGCTCTGACTTTGGAACCTTACAATGTAATTTTTTAAAAAAGCTGGGACAGGCCACGTTACTCCAAAGGTTACACCAAAAGACAAATTCCCCTCGGGGATTAATAAAGTGTACCAAATACTCACAAAATGCTGACAAGTGTGTTATATTGAGGATTTGTGTGCTTCACTAAGGAAGAAGGTCTACGCCAGGCCACTAGAGGGCACCACAGCTTCTATCCTCCTGAGCTTAAAAGGACGACCAGACCAGATCGAGGGGGAGCTGAAAGTTGAGAAGGTGGGAGTGCTCTCTCTCTCTCTCTCTGTGTGTGTGTGTGTGTGTGTGTGTGTGTGTGTAAGCAGATCAACTAACCCATGACTGACGTGCAATTGACTGCAGGACAAGGTGTTCAGGATTTTACCTTCTTGGGCTCTCCGTGTCTCACCATAACTATCTTTTTTGCTACCTGTGACCACTTTCGACATTTTGTGGATGTGTAGGCTGCCCCAGAGTGTGTTCTCCAGATGGAGAGATGGAGATGTTAAGTTTCTGCACACCTCAGAATTTATGCTGGTCTTGTACTTTCCTGCTGCACCACTTTGACCAGCGGGACATCGTGGTGTCAGGCTGTCTACCTTGTAATGGTCAGGCCTCATGCTCTTTTGACCAATCCGAGCTCGGCATGACTTCTGTTCTTGAACCTTCCACCATCTCCACCAGTGTTCTTTTCAACAAGTGAAACTAAAACCAAACTTGCTCAAATAGTAATTTAGTGGACCAGAACTAAAATAAAAATGAAACAAATGTGTGAAGAGTAGAAGTAGAGAATAAGGAGAATGAGACTGGTGTTGTCAGGCTGATGTTCACCACACTTGTCTTTGTGTATAACACACATGTAATAGTATGATGTGATATGTGTGTTAAGAAGGTCCAACACATACATGAAAGGCACTATATAACAGATTACTGTGAGCACATGGTGGATACATAAGTGAAAATTTACTCCAGTAAGGAACAAGATGGTGACATCAGAAAGGAAAACGGCTGCTGGACTTCATTGTTCTTGGCTCCGGTGCATTTTAGATACTTTCCAGTTAGAAACCCATATGCCATGACCACTTTGGAGTTGAGGTGGACTACATTTCTCAGAAATTGAGGAAGAGTGTGTTTAATTGAGGAATTCTGGGCTGTGGGCTGCTGTGTGAGATGTGACTTCTTACAGGTGGAATCAGACCTTCTACATCTGCTCTGGAGCTTTAAACGCCCATCTGAGCAGAACCAGAATGATCTGGAAATCGAGGAGTGGACTCGATAGGAGCACCGCTGGTGGAGAAGAAGAAGGGGATACGTGTGCGTATTTGGGCCAGCCGGCCCATGGCTAACCAGAGCTACAGCTGTGGAGTAGAGTTTTAAGTGTTTTGGAAGTCTACCTCCTTGATAGTATGTGAGTGTGCAAACTGCTCCACGGTGTGGTCTCTGGGTGGGATGGATGTCATAAGAGACACTGAGCTCCTGTCTAGCTCTTAATTTAATGGGATGTAGTGCTGTGATGCCAAATTCCCCCATAATGTTCAGGCCTTATGCCCTTTAACCAGTTCTAATTCAGCCTGACTTATGTTCTTGAACTTTCTACCATCTCAGTGTTCCACCAGTATTTTTTTGCAAACCAAGATGAAAATTAAAAAATATCTCACCAGAAATAAAATAAAAGTGAAAAATGTCCCAAGAGTAGAAGTAAAAAAAAAAACGAGTATGAAGCTCGTGTTGTCGTTCTGATGTTCACCACACTTGTCTTTGTGTGTAACATACATGCCACAGTTTGGAGTCATCAAGTTAATTCATTAAAACCTGGCGGACACAGTGTTAGCTTAGACAAGGACATGTGTGTTTGTGTGGGTGTGTGTGTCTGAGTCCATCACTGTCTGCTCTTACACTGAGCCCCCCAATCCATTGGCACTGCCACATTTGTCCAGATGACGAGGTGACAGGGAATGTGAGGACAATCTAAAATTTAAGCTAATGATGTGCCCGCCTGCTGCCCGTGCCCACCATGAACATCCTGAATTGAACCTGCAGCTGCTCAGTTTAGAATCGCAGGGCACTCGGCCGATAAATGAGGTGGACATCAACTCGTCACATTTACTGTGCCACACGTACTCAAGTGAGGAGCTGTAAAGAACAATTGTGGCTCTCAGGGTAACTTTTGGCTTCTTTAAGTTTTATTTGTAAACATAAAAATGTCTCCCAGTTGTCACCATCATTCCTATTATGTTTGAATTTATTTTTTAAACTTTCTTAAGTATCTTTCACTGTGAACCTTCACATTTTCGTTTATGTTATTCTCTCACCATTACAGATAAATTGTCCAATTTCTAGTGAAGGTTTTGATGTCCTCTCTATTAGTGTTGAGGTGCAGACTGAGCTTCCACAGCACAATGGTAGTTCAGCATGGGAGGCTCATCAGGTGACGTTTGAGGTGGTGACACAACTAAAGCAATGGTCCTGGGAGAGTCGGCACTCCATCTGGTCCTGGCACTTAAAGGACAGGCTGAGCTGATGAAGATACTGCAGTGGTGATGTGGTGGAGCTCAGGTTTGAAAGAAAGACCTGCCTGCCTCAGACACACGCTCAAAGAGATGAAAAGGACTGACATTTTGCTACAGAATGGTGACTCCATTAACATGGAGCAGTCTGAGATAACTGGAGTCCAGCATGCAAAGAAAGGAAGGCAAGAAATGACACTTCACAGGTCACACAGAGCAGAAGACGACATCACGTCAATAAGGTAAGAAGCTGGGAGACATGCTGCGCTCCTGTGTGACAACGTGAACCTCAGTCCTCTGATGTCACCACTTTATGAAGAGGGGCGGTGAACTTCACAAGGATGATCACTTGGAGTGGCTGCCCCTATGGCATGAAGGACAGAGTCTTACTGCAGAAAGATGAGTGGGCTGCTGTGCTCCTCAGTAATTCAGAGGATGGCACATCATCAACATCTTCATGGTCTCCAATAAGACCAGAACCAGATGTGAAACACATAACAGTGTGTGATGTCCAGACACCCCCTGCATGAAGCAGAAGACCACAAACAAGCTGTGGTACCAGGGCCTGACCTGAACAAGAGTGTCTTGTGCCCAGAGATACTCCTACATGAAGAGGAGGGCAGCAAACCACAGAGTGTGGTACCTGAGGAACATCAGATTGAGTCACAGGAACAGAACACATTTACCAAACGAGAACAGATAATTAAATCCATCAAGGTCGCTTCTTTAGCGAATAGCTAAGATAATAAAAAGATACTGTCTGTCTGCGAGTGTGTGGTCCCTCTGAGCAATCTGATTGGTCAGTTTGGCTTTGGTGGCTCACTGCTATGGGAGATGGACCTGATACTTTAGGGGTGCAAAGGTCGATGCCTGACTGTGACCCTTTTTTTAACTATTTTTTTTTAATATTTAAAAAAAAAAAATTAAAGCATTTAAAAATTATGATGTTGGGCCACTAAAAACTAAAGAGTGTAAGCTGAGTTGCCTTTAAAGAGGGGAAGCATTTGCAAGGATAGAAATGAAGTTTTCACAGCGGGTAGTGACGGCCGTAGCGGAAAACCTTAATGTAACCTTTTTTTTTTTTTGTCTATTATGTTTTTCAGTTATATTTCTTTTTGTCTGACTGCTGTAACACTATAATTACCAGAGCCTACGAAAAAACTCGTAGATTTGACCCACCTTAAATCCCTTCGCACCTCTCCATCAGTGTCTTTTGTCCTGTAGATGTGCTGATTAAGACAAGCAGCCTGCTATTCCATCCCCCACCGCTACAGAATGTTCACAAAGTTCTCCCGGCTCAGGCCTTGATTGATTATCTGGGAGTGAAGTGCTGGAGTTTTAGAGTGGAAATAATAGATCGTTATTTGGAACACATGCATTTCATGTGTGTTCCGTTTGTACAATAATCTGTGTAAACACATTGTTAAAATAGAAACGTTTGTCAAATTTTAGTAGTAAATGACAAAATGTAGACATAAACTATATAATGTACAAAGCCTGAAGGCCAAAGATCAAAGAAACACTTTCACAAAAGGTTCAAGGATATGACAACAGCTTCCATGGCGTAGCGGTAAGATTTGCTGACTTGAAACCAAGAGTCTCCGGTTTGATGCGGACTGCCTCCTGTATTTTCCATTTTCAGTAGTGAGCTGCTCTTATTGTTAATATTATACAGTACACACATACATGTGGTTTGCGTCTGTAACAGACGGTGTGCATTTATAGGACTTGTAAAAGTTTCCGTTTTTTTTTTTTTACCTTTATCCTCTCAGTCACGATCACGATACATACTACCGCCCCCAAAAAATGGGTATCTGATGCTGCTAGTTTTTATTTGAAACTGGGAATAACCGTAGATGTGAGTGGTGTTTTGAGACAATGGAACTGGAAATTCTCTGATCTGGAGGGATAAAAGCCGACACACAAACGCTGGTGAATCGGCCTTCTTCATATCTCACTGTCACTTGATTTTTTTTTTTATTCAGTTTTATTGAATGTTCCTGCTCACGCTGAACTAGTATGCACCTCATGGTCTATGCTGTCAAAAAAAAAACAGACATAGGTATATATGATATTTTGAAGAAATCATTTTATGAAATGTGTAGTACATTTTGGAAAACATTGTGGCACAGATGCAACATTATTCATATTCATTCGCACACCTTCTTGCTTTTGTAGTTAGTGACCGTGTGTTTTTTTTTTTTTTTTTCCCCTGATCTTGCCCGTCCCCACATGTTGCTGTTTCTTTTCTGTCCTCTGCATGTCCTGGAGTACAATAGTACAGAGAGGTCAGTTCAGCGCTATATGCAATCATCAGATTCAAATGTTAACAATTCACACACACGCAAGGACCGTCCTTCCTACATTTACGATGTGTGTACCTGTTGCGATGTACACACTTCTCTCTAGTGGTAAGTAGGATGAGTTCATTCAAGTATGCAGCCCCTGAAGGTCACTCCAGACTTGGAGTATCAGGTCTCTCTCTGTGTAACTTAATACAGGATGTCCATATATGACCTTATTTACAGTGGTGTGAAAAACTATTTGCCCCCTTCCTGATTTCTTATTCTTTTGCATGTTTGTCACACAAAATGTTTCTGATCATCAAACACATTTAACCATTAGTCAAATATAACACAAGTAAACACAAAATGCAGTTTTTAAATGATGGTTTTTATTATTTTGGGAGAAAAAAAATCCAAACCTACATGGCCCTGTGTGAAAAAGTAATTGCCCCCTTGTTAAAAAATAACCTAACTGTGGTGTATCACACCTGAGTTCAATTTCCGTAGCCACCCCCAGGCCTGATTACTGCCACACCTGTTTCAATCAAGACATCACTTAAATAGGAGCTGCCTGACACAGAGAAGTAGACCAAAAGCACCTCAAAAGCTAGACATCATGCCAAGATCCAAAGAAATTCAGGAACAAATGAGAACAGAAGTAATTGAGATCTATCAGTCTGGTAAAGGTTATAAAGCCATTTCTAAAGCTTTGGGACTCCAGTGAACCACAGTGAGAGCCATTATCCACAAATGGCAAAAACATGGAACAGTGGTGAACCTTCCCAGGAGTGGCCGGCCGACCAAAATTACCCCAAGAGCGCAGAGACGACTCATCCGAGAGGTCACAAAAGACCCCAGGACAACGTCTAAAGAACTGCAGGCCTCACTTGCCTCAATTAAGGTCAGTGTTCATGACTCCACCATAAGAAAGAGACTGGGCAAAAATGGCCTGCATGGCAGATTTCCAAGACGCAAACCACTGTTAAGCAAAAAGAACATTAGGGCTCGTCTCAATTTTGCTAAGAAACATCTCAATGATTGCCAAGACTTTTGGGAAAATACCTTGTGGACTGATGAGACAAAAGTTGAACTTTTTGGAATGCAAATGTCCTGTTACATCTGGCGTAAAAGGAACACAGCATTTCAGAAAAAGAACATCATACCAACAGTAAAATATGGTGGTGGTAGTGTGATGGTCTGGGGTTGTTTTGCTGCTTCAGGACCTGGAAGGCTTGCTGTGATAGATGGAACCATGAATTCTACTGTCTACCAAAAAATCCTGAAGGAGAATGTCCGGCCATCTGTTCGTCAACTCAAGCTGAAGCGATCTTGGGTGCTGCAACAGGACAATGACCCAAAACACACCAGCAAATCCACCTCTGAATGGCTGAAGAAAAACAAAATGAAGACTTTGGAGTGGCCTAGTCAAAGTCCTGACCTGAATCCAATTGAGATGCTATGGCATGACCTTAAAAAGGCGGTTCATGCTAGAAAACCCTCAAATAAAGCTGAATTACAACAATTTTGCAAAGATGAGTGGGCCAAAATTCCTCCAGAGCGCTGTAAAAGACTCATTGCAAGTTATCGCAAACGCTTGATTGCAGTTATTGCTGCTAAGGGTGGCCCAACCAGTTATTAGGTTCAGGGGGCAATTACTTTTTCACACAGGGCCATGTAGGTTTGGATTTTTTTTTCTCCCTAAATAATAAAAACCACCATTTACAAACTGCATTTTGTGTTTACTTGTGTTATATTTGACTAATGGTTAAATGTGTTTGATGATCAGAAACATTTTGTGTGACAAACATGCAAAAGAATAAGAAATCAGGAAGGGGGCAAATAGTTTTTCACACCACTGTATATTAGATGAACACATCATCGGCTGTATGCTAAACATACATCCATCCATCCATTTTCCAACCCGCTGTATCCGAACACAGGGTCACGGGGGTCTCTGCTGTAGCCAATCCCAGCCAACACAGGGCACAAGGCAGGAAACAATCCCGGGCAGGGTGCCAACCCACCGCAGTATGCTAAACATGCTTCAGTATATTCATACACTAGACGTTACTGGGCTGATCGAACCCCAGCTGGCCTAACTCTTCAGATAAAAAGACCAGCAGCCACACCACCAGAGAGTAGTTTGAACACCAATACGGACTGTGCAGCGAAGATAATAGATAAGTGTGTGTGTGTGTTGTTATGTGTGTTAGTGGTATCTAAACAGAAACAAAGAAAGAAAGAAAGAACTACATTAAGTACACAATTAACAATGAGCTGCGCATACAAACATAAACGATCAAAATGGCAACACTGATCCGTTATAGATTACCCAAGCAGACGAATTACAACCACATTTTCTGTTCTTCAAAACCTAAACTGCTGTTTGTTTAAATGACCACTAGATGACACTGTTACTCCAATTTCCAAATGCAGGCACTGCATGTGGCTCAGGACGGGGTTCGTCTACTAAAAGGGAAATGTATCCATCCATCCATTATCCAACCCGCTATATCCTAACTACAGAGTGACAGGGGTCTGCTGGAGCCAATCCCAGCTAACACAGGGCGCAATGCAGAAACAAACCCCGGGCAGGGCGCACACAAGGCGGAGTGGTGGCTCTGAGGTGAGGGATCTGCACTGGCAATCTGAAGGTTGCCAGTTCGAACAGGCCCGGTCTTAGGTATTATGGGGCCCTAGGTGAAAGGGGGGTCCAGGGGCCCCCTGAGGGGGGCAGAGCCCCCCTGGAAGCTCTGCGAAATGCGTGAAAATTAGACCAAGGAGACGTTTTCTTGTAACGTTACGAGGTCATCACCCTGCGTCCCTTTTTCGCTTGGAGTAGTTAGCTGCTACAATTTAGCCAGTTTGAACTGTTTCCACTGGGCACCACTTGGCGGTATGTAGCTAAGCCCAGCTTTGTTTTTTTGTATTTTTTCTTTTTTTAGTTTTTTTTGTCCTTTTTTATTTTTTGGGATATTTGAAACTTTTGGAATGCATTGCGAGGGGAGGGGCGGGCCGGGGGCCTGGCCGCCGTCAATCCGGGGCCCTCCAGACGCCGGGGCCCTAGGCGGTCGCCTACTTCGCCTATGCCTAAGGCCGGGCCTGGTTCGAATCCCGTAAATGCCAATAGGGACTCTGCTCTGTTGGGCCCTTAACCTGCAATTGCTGAGCTCTATGAGTAGTGAGAAAAGCGCTATATAAATGCAAAGAATTATTATTATTATTTACACACACCTAACCTGCATGTCTTTGGACTGTGGGAGGAAACCCACGCAGACACGGGCCTCCTAACTGTGAGGCAACAGCGCAGCGAAAGCAAATAAAGTGCTGCGTGTTGCCCTTCAGTGTTATCAGTGATTAATATTAATAACCTGCTCATTCCTAAACTGAACCGGGGTTATCATGGCGCATTTACATTTACGAGAACATGTTCTTAATCCTGACACTCTGTATATCCAATTCATTATAATAACTATTCATTCAAAATCTGTACTAACCCCTACTCTCTCTTCTGTTTCCTTTTCCGGTGTCCTATTGGTGGTGGCTTGTGCCACCACCATCTACCCAAAGCACCATGATGTTCCAACAATGATGGATGGGTTAAAAGCCAGAAGTCTGTATAACCATCAGCATCAAGTGACTCCGTGAGAACCCTAACTACAAAGAGGACTATTTCATTTATGTTAGGTAGAATGCCCAAAGGGGACTGGGCGGTCTCGTGGCCTGGAACCCCTACAGATTTTATTTTTTTCTCCAGCCTTCTGGAGTTTTTTTTTGTTTTTTCTGTCCACCCTGGCCATCGGACCTTACTCCTTCTTATGTTAACTAAGGTTGTCTTATTTTAATTTCTTATTTGTCTTTTATTCTTCTTTTCTTCATTATGTAAAGCACTTTGAGCTACTTTTTGTATGAAAATGTGCTATATAAATAAATGTTGTTGTTGTTGTTGTTGTTAAACGTTAAAGTGTGGGTTATAAACTTAAAGTGCACTAAACGTATAAATGACCAAAGGTGACAGAAAACTTCAGTGACACCCAATTAGCGGGCGTGGAATCAAATGCTGAACAGAAAGCTCAAACAAGTATGGAGTAGCAGAGGAGCAGCAGCGGTGATCACTTCTAGGTGATCTTGAACTCGACTGAATCCCCCGGTCGGCTCGTCTCTTAAGTGTTTAAACGTCCTCTTCAATGCTTCAGCAGGACAAGATGGCTCAGCCGGGTTCAGTTCATGGCCAGTGAAAGCCCGTTAGATAGAATATCTCACTGTAGGGTTTGCTTGTTCAGATATCTCAGATGAGACAGGTGGACAATATCATGTCTTACTGTTCTCAGTGACAGGATCGCCTCAGTTCCTTCCAGCCCAAGATTCTTGGCAGCTACCTGAAAATATTTGTGTCCTTTCAGCTCCATCATCTAACATGTGTGTCTGAGGTGGCACTGAGATGGTGTTCATGATTATTGTAGAATGGGCAGTATGAGGGGTCCTGCTTCTTAGCTGTGCTTGAAGCTTTGGTGTCTGTGGATGAAGCGCCAGATTTTGAAGTAGAAGTTGTATGCTGCTCATGTCCTGTGAGACCTGTACATGTCTTGGCCTTTGTAAACTTGGAAGGCTTCTGCTCTCATGGGTAGGGTCCTCCCTTGATGGCCTGTGATGTACACCCGGATATCTGAGTTTACTGGTCAAGCCGCTCATCTAGATCTGGTAGTGTGGATGTTCTAATAATGAGCTTGTTGAGGCTGTAATCTCCAAATGCGCCTCCATAGTTAACTGGCAGTTTATTCAGCAATGTATCTACATGAGACCCACAGTGCAGTTCAGATCTAGAGGGACCACTAAAATGTTTACAGCAGCAGCAAAGTTTTTAATCCTAGAGCATCATCTGTCTGTAGAGCTGACATATTCAAAATTAAATTCAAGTGACATTGAACAAACTGTCTTGGTTGACCATACGTCTGCTCCAAAGCCTGCCTAGCACTGGTGTATGGGATTGGGATATTCAGGTACCCTTTAGCTACCTGGTAATCAGCGGGCAGCTCTAAATGATCCAGCAGTACTTGGCAATTATAGTCCTCTGTTAAGTGACGGTGAGTGCCGAGGACATTGTCCAAACCCTTCTTAAGCTTTGGTTATGATATTCCATATGAAGAAGAAATGGCCATTTCCATTAATCCAAACTCACAAGAATCAGTGAGGATAGAGATGTGTGGAGGAGGCTGCCTTTGGTAATGATGATGTGGAATTACACTGGGCAATGAAGACTGTGATGGTGGCATAAACTGTGGCTGGAACTGTGGCTACAGTGGAGATGGCACAGACTGCACAGGAGCTGGCACTAATGATGGCACATTTAAAAACCAAGGTTATGAGGCGTGTGTCGAACAGGAATATTTTACAATTCAGAGTGTGCATTGAGATCTGAGGATGACGGCCTACTAAAGATTCTAAGGATTAATAAAATAACAGAGGGAGGTCGAGCTTTTAGTTACAGGGCACCGAGAAAAAGAGGTGCGTTTTACCTGAGAAAGTGTCCACAGCTCTCTGCAGCAACACTTGGTGAGAAACGTTATACCTGGGGACAAATAAAGATCTATCTATTATATAGTGCCTATCACATCTATCACTCTATTTATATTTTGTAGAAACCAAAATGGAGGAACAGGCATCTTTACTGTAATGAAGAACAAAAATCTTACCTGGCAAGGAGACCATAACAAAGGGACAGCATTGATGGAGGTATATCCTCCAGTTATATATATATCCTCCAGGTATATTGTGAATTTCCCCTTGGGATTAATAAAGTATCTATCTATCTATCTATCTATCTATCTATCTATCTATCTATCTATCAGAATGAAGTCTAATTCTAATCCCAGTCTGGGGCCAAGACTAAGGGATGCAGTGGAGGAGTTCATCTACCAAAGACAATTTATCCTCCAGAACGATAGGCGGCAGTGCTTCTCTGTCAAGGTCCCAGACTGGACACGAGTAGGGTTGCATGAGAGCTGAAGTCTTGAAAATCAGCCCTGTTGAGGTCCCTGGATGTCACCAGAGGGTGCTGCTGACAGATGACCTCCATTTTTTGGAGAGCTGCCCCATGACCCAGAAGTGCTTCCACCTTACAATGCTATGACACTGGAAGTACTCCTGAGCCCGACATAAAAGAAGCCTCCTCACCTCAGTCAGGGAGTCCGAGTCAGACGACACTCACATGGAGGAGCAGAAGGAGAGGAAACAGAGCTGAGCATTACATGTATTTGTGTTTTCTGGCTGTGCAGAAAAGGTGGTGTGATATTAATAAAAGAATTGATATCTGAACTTGGAACTTGTCAGGTCTGATTGTGCTCGGGATTTGGGGCTTAGCGGCGCCC
Source organism: Erpetoichthys calabaricus (assembly GCF_900747795.2). Classification (NCBI taxonomy): domain Eukaryota; kingdom Metazoa; phylum Chordata; class Cladistia; order Polypteriformes; family Polypteridae; genus Erpetoichthys; species Erpetoichthys calabaricus. Next base: position 355,919,320 of record NC_041394.2, on the reverse strand, counting down.
CCTTGTGGTCACACTATGTCTCTTTCTGTCTCTCTCTCTAAACATGTTTTGGATCACATATGAATGGATGAATCAGTTTTCTTGCACACTCTAAAGATATTCAGGATTGTTGAATTGGCGTTGTTAAAGTGGCTTGTGCGTGTGTGTGTGTGTGTCCAAGTGTTGTTCCTACTCTGTGCTCGATTACTTTGAAATTGGAAATTGGCTCCAGCTGCCCAACAAACCCGCGTAGATTTACTAAATAGGTAGATATTTATGTATTGATATAGGATTGTTCTCCACAGCATTTATGGTTGTCTTTTTATTTATTTATTTACTGTTAGCACTAGGACTGTTTTGGCTTTGGTAACACATGTGGATATTTGACACTGTGAGAGACAGAGACAGGTAGAGGGTGAAATTGAAGCCCCCTGAGAGCAGCGCTGATTCGAGCCATTCAGATCTTTAAATCCGTCAGGCAGATTTGTGACCCCCAGTGATCAGAGACAGAGACCATCAACAGGGCCACACGGACATGCTGGTCAGTGGAGTGGAAGATGTGGATTGAGCCACACTGCACGTACTTGCGCCATATGCGAGAAGAAGAAGAGAGGGCAGGTCAGCCAGTCATCAAAGACCCTCATCGGAGTGCCCGCTCTGCTTTTTTAATGTCCGCACACTCCTGCTCATTTCTACTGTGCACTTGTCTGTCTGATGGCTGCACATCGGCGGCTCGGTGCATTGCTGGCTTTCTTAAAGATGGAAGTTCTCTGCAGCTCGGGGTTTCTTTAATCTGCGGCGCCTTCCTTGGATTTGGAGCTTCGCTAGTGACAGAATGTGTGTGGCAAGTCCCCCAGACTGACCTCCAAGCTGTGAGTCTCTCTCTTGCAAGGCTGTTGGTGGTGCAACGTGCACGCGCCTGTGGACCCCGTCCTGGGGCCTCATGTATAAACGGTGCGTACGCACAGAAATGTTGCGTAGAATGTTTCCACGTTCAAATATCGTGATGTATAAAACCTAAACTTGGCGTAAAGCCATGCACATTTCCACGGTACCTCATACCCTGGCCTACGCAAGTTCTGAGCTCGGTTTTACAGACTGGCGGCACCCAGCGTTTAAAGCAGTGCTACTGTTCCTTTGTGATTACCCTTTCTTTTTCAGATCCACATCCCTGACGCGGCTTCATAAATACACTGAAATCAACCGCATACTGTTTTTTAGTTTAATGATTGTAATTAACCTGTAACAATATAATGCTCCACAGAATGGCCAAACTATTCCAAATACCATAGCTACTTTAGCGTTGTTACTCTCACTGCACCTTCTTCTTCTTCTTTCAGCTTTTCCCTTTAGGAGTTGCCACAGCAGATCATCTTTTTCCATATTACTCTCACTGCACCACTCGGAGCAGCTGATTGGAAAGAGAATTATCGGTATACAGCATCAAGCACACGCTGCCTCAGCCATGCTTCCTATTTGAATTGCTTCTCGCATGGCAAACACTTCAAAACCTTTCCTGTACGGACCTCGCAGTTCAGAAAGAGTTTCATCCCAAGAGCTCTAAACGCACTCAATCAGTCCATCAACTGCTCCTTGTAGAACTGTTTGGACTTATAAGTACAATCACCTCACTGTAAACTTGGGATACAGTTATAATATTACACAATCTGAGCCACTTTATAAAGCGCATATTTACATATGATGACGATATCATTTTTAAGATGAAATGCAGCAAAATATGTTTTATATTATATAGATGAAAGCACTGTATGCTTCACTGGGACAGGCGTGAACAATAGAATAATTAAACATGTGCTACGAAGATATTTCAATGTTCCTTAAAAGTTTTGAAGAATCGGCGTTATAAGCTTACAGATGGCTTAATGTCTATTACAGAGCTGATTGTGTGGCGATTGGGTATTTGGAGAAAGAAAAGTAAGGACATGAATTGCAGGTTAGTACATTTGAAAGAGACAATACTGCAGGGGCGGCCTTAGGCATGTGCAAACTGTGCACCTGCACAGGGCCGCCACGCCAATATATATTGAATATAAAACAGAAAGAGAAAATAACGACACAGCTAAAAACACTGTGGCAAATTTCGGCAAAAGTTAAACGCTTGTGTCATGAGCACGAGGAAGCTATGCAGTGTCCGTAACGGAGGTGGCCATCCGCCGTGCATAAGATACCATATTGACATTGGCGAGCGAAGGGGCCACCAATTCTTTCTCTGCCCAGGGCCGCCACGAGCCTAGAGCCGCCCCCGAGTACTGCTGCAATAAATTATTTCAACGAAGGTCGCGCACAATCACTGTGCCACCATGTTCCCATGTTTAATAACGTGCTGTAACTGTTATCATCATGAAAATTATATCACGTATACATCTCAGTATTTTAGTTATTGAGAGAGCTGTAATATCATGAATGTAATGGATTCTGTGTCCTGTCAGAGGAAGAGAAAGCCCGTTTAAGAAGCACGTAGTCATTCACACACACAGAGCACATAGAAGAACTTTAATGCTACTTTAATTACGATGTAATTTGAGAAACTGGTTAATTAAACGATTTTAAGATGAAGTTTATGATGTTCTACTTTAATAACAAAATAAACTACATAATTAAAGTGGAAATTTCGAGATTAAAGTTGACATTTTGTGCTTTTTCCCCCACACTGTGCCTTTTTTTTCTCTGTCCCCTAATAAGCTTTCATATGACACTCAGATGGTGAAGTACGTCTCGCCTTTTCATGGCGACTTTGATATCCGACAACTTCTTTTTTATTTTGGGCACTGTGCGACTTTATGAACTTGAGCTTTCGAGTTTCTCCGACATGCTATGTCAGTCAATTAACTTCCTTTTGTTGTTTATATCACTGTTTAAACCAACAAATAGTATGTTTTTCTTTGCCTCCTCTTGGTATTCGCTGAAATTCTTCCATTTTCCCCTGTGCTTTGTCCATTGTCTTTTCACAGAACGCTGAGCTTAAGGGCTATTTATATTGATTTTCATATTCAAAGAGGTGTAATTCTGGGATGAGTTGGGGCGGGACAGCAGGCACGTGCATGTGCGTTACTTTTCACGCTGATCGGGATTGATGTAGCGGAAGAATGTGGAAGTTTGCGTACGCACAGATTCCTGCATCTGGATTTTTCTGTGCGTCAGCACATTTCAGCTTTTGTGCTTACGTCATGTTATAGTGTGAGTTCTACGCACGGCGTTATGCATGAGGCCCCTGATGACAGCGGTTTCAGTTGTAAAGTTTCAGTTGGACTTTGGAGAGAAGCGCGGGGCAGCAGTTGATTTGTTACTTAGTGTGCACGAAAACAAATCAAGGATGAGATGTAACTTTCATGAAAATAAAGAACAACCTTAAACATGACGTGGCTCGTGTCACTGCAAATGCAATTTGATTACAAAAATGTCATTTTTGGCTAACTGGGTGGTTCTTTTTTATTTCTTAGTATTAGCTAAGAGTGAAGAGTCAGCGTTACTTCTCAACTCGTACGTGTCCTTGAAAGATGACAGGGAAGTTTGTGAAAAGGCTGTAGAGTTCAGTTGTGGGGTCTTGTTCTTGGATGCCACTTGTTTTTGTTGGAATTCTCAATGTTTTAGTACTAGTACACAAATAATCTTAAACTACACTACAGAGGATTAAACATAGTAATGTCTAGCATTATTTGCTTGAAAAAGTTCTTTCCAACATGTCGTTGGCGCCACATAAATTCACACAGATATGAATCTAGGAGGGCCCTTGATGTCCCACAATCTACCTTGTTTCTTAGTTTTGCAAGGACCCACAGTCCTTTGCAAGTATTAGTTATGCGCCCCAGTAGCTGGATCTCGAAAATTCTCCTAGTGATTTACAGTCAAATGTATGAAATTGTAGCCTTCAGGATGAGGAATTCTGTTATAACTTGCCCAACAGTCAGATATTATTAATGTCCCTGGACGGATACATTCTTTAATAACATTCAATAACGTACATGCCTTTCTGTCGGGCACTGTGTATATAAAACACTCCCTGGTCTCTCGGCAAATACCTCCAAAAACCCCTTGTTCTGGATACATTCTGCCTATATTAGACTTCCGTCGTGAAAAGACACTTTCGTCAGTTTCTACCGTTAAACCATTTCCGCCTATAAGTTTTGAATTCTGCAGTAAGGAATTCGCACAAACTTCTCAAACAAATTTTTCCAGTCAGTTACTGTCACACTGCCCATTCCAAACTCTTCGGTACAGAACTTGAATGTAGTATACTGCCTACTCCAACTGTACGGGAAATACATAACAGTCTCCAAATTAATTTTGCTGAACTTCAACCATGTATCCTTTCTTAGACATATGGAAGTGCGACAGAATCTTTTATGACATCGCCATTTCTTCTCCTTATCATTAAGTGTCAAACTCATTTTGTACCCTTGATTACAAAGTCTTGAAACGTGTAGAATGCCTTTACTCTGCAGGAAATGAACAGCATGTTGTTTATCGGGAACTTCTCTGAACAATTGAATCAAACCCATGACGCTCAATTGAACGGGTTAAGAGCAAAAGTCAAACAATGAAATACGAAAGTAAACAACAAAAATAAAGAAAACAACAAATGTCCACCAAAACACTGTTGGCATCCGTTTTCTACTGTCAAAGAACCAAGTGGCATCCGCTTTTTGAACAAGATGGTGTCTGCTTTTTGAACAAGACTCCAGTTGTGTCATTGCCCAGTTGTTTATCTCAGTCAGTTGGCAATTTGATGACAAGGACATGTCACCTGCTCGGATGTCCAGCAGGAGGTTGGGCAACCCCTGGCATGCTAAACATCGACTGAGGGAACGGTTGGGGGCATCATCGGCTTCATATGGGATGGGCTTTGTATGAATTCGAAAAGTTAAACCCAAAATTGACACTGAAGAAACAAAAAAACTTGTTGGATAAACTTAAAAAAATGACGCCACTCAATTGAATTCACCTTTTAATGCTCTTTCAGCCAACACGAGGTTTAAGAAAATCTCACAATTGTATCTCATGTAAATTTAACGTGAATTTTTAAGTGAACATAAAAAGGCAATATGAATTTATTTGATGAAAAATCTTTTTGGAATTGTTTACTTTTTTCATTTGAAGCAACTAATTTTCATAATTTGAACATTCACAAATTGTTTATATTTCATTAACACAAATGTAAACTTTTGTGATCATTCAGTAAGCATAACTCAATAGTCTCACCTGTTCAAACACTAAATGCACAAGAGTATGACATTTGCTTTTTTAAATGTGTAAAACATTATCACAACATTTCTCTTTATGAATAACAGTAATAACAGTATACATTTTATTTCACCTTTATTTTCCCCTAATTGCTTGTTTTGCTAAGAATGGTTTATTTTCCTTTAAATGTTTGCCAGTCATAGTATGTAACTTAGCAAATCTTCTCTAAAGTAGGCCTCTGTATTGGTAGCTAAATGGAAACAAGCAAAAAACAAATAACTGCAAACAATATAGAAATCAATATGCTGGTATGATATTTGAATAAATAAATAAAGTGGATAAAAAAACTTAATTAGCATTAGCATACTATCATATTTTTTAAAGAAGGAACATTTGATCAAAGTCTCCGATCATCAAACTCTGAAAACAATTCTTGGAATACTTCAAAAGTCTACCAGAGCTCTTTGTGGTAATTTAGACTCAATGAAGATACAAAACCTGCACTCACCACTCTCTCTCTGTCCCATTCTGTTCATCACTTCATCCAACTCACTCCAAAAATCTTCTTTCTCACTCATTGCACACCCAACTTGCGGTGCATATGCACTAACAACATTCATCATCACACCTCCAATTTCCAACTTCATAATCATTATTCTGTCTCCTCCTAAACACTCTTGACATACTGTTCTTTCAGAATAACTCCTACCCCATTTCTCCTCCCATCCACACCATGATAGAACAATTTGAATCCCCCTCCGATCCACCTGGCCTTACTCCCCTTCCATTTAGTCTCTTCACGCACAATATATCAACCTTCCTTCTCTCCATCATATCTGCTAACTCTCTCCCCTTTCCAGTCATGCTGCCAACATTTCTTTTCTTATCTTAGGTGTGTGATTTAAATGTTTTGTGCATGTCGATTATGTAACTTACACTTGGAGAGTCATCAAAACTGGAGTTAAATTCCTTGTATGTGTGCATACTTGGCCAATAACTGTGATTCCGATTCTGAAAAGTGTTTGCCACATTTATTACAGTAATCCCTCACTACTTCGCGGTTCACTTTTCGCGGATTTTATATGTAAGCATATCTAAATATATAACGCGGATTTTTCGCTGCTTCCCGGGTTTCTGCGGACAATGGGTCTTTTTACTTCTGGTATTTGCTTCCTCAGTTGGTTTGCCCAGTTGATTTCATACAAGAGATTCTATTGGCGGATGGCCGAGAAGCTACCCAATCAGAGCACGCAGTTAAGTTCCTGTGTGCTGCTGATTGGCTCAGCGACAGAGTGCTGCATTAACCAGGAAGTCTCATCTCACTCATTCAGCATTAATGTGCTCTTGTTACTGCATTCAGGGGATTATCACCTTCATCGTCATCATTTTTACTGCGCAGCATATTCATCACCATCATCACGTCATATATAGCTATGTGTACTTCACTATACAGTAAGTGTAAACTCATCTACCGATTACATATTGCATAGCAGTTGTCCCTGTTATTAATAGAGTAAAGGGTGGGTTGTAAACAATACAGGGAGGGTTTAAAAACATCCAAATACACGTTAAATAATTAAATAAATATGGTGTCCCTACTTCGCGGAAATTCAGTTATTGCGGTCGGCCTTGGAACCTATCTCCCGCGATAAGTGAGGGATTACTGTACAGCCAAACTGCTTCTCCCTGTTCAAATTCTTTTGGGACTCAAAAGGATGTTTCTTTGTGAAAACTGTTTGCCACATTGACAGCAGTAATACGCCTTCTCCTGTGTGAATTCTTTTGTGATCCTATGTATTATTTGTACGAATGGATGAGTAGTAACTTTCTCAGACTAACTAACACAGAAATTTTAGTTTTTAGAAAAACAAGACTGGACTAGTGAGGGCATTAAAAATAAACTCAATCCCTTAGGCTTAAAAGTGAAGGAGGTAAAGAATTTAAGGGTAATCACCGACTCTGACCTAAACTTTAAATCACATATTAATCAGATTACTAGGACTGCTTTTTCCACTTAAGGAACATAACTAAAGTAGACCTTTACATGACGCTGAAAAATTAGTCACGCGTTTGTTTTCAGTCAAATAATTTACTGTAATGTACTCCTTAGAGGACTACCTAAGAAAGCCATCAATCAGTTAGTGTAGAATGCTGCAGCAAGAATCTTAACTAGAAAAAGAAAATCTGAGCACATTTCACCAGTTTTAGCGTTGTTACATTGGTTACTTGTGTCATTTAGAATTGACTTTAAAATACTACAACAGATAGTCCCCTACTTACAAACCTTGAGTCACGATGGCGCAGTGTAAAACCTGCATTGTTCCTACTAAGGCTTCTTTCTGCCGGTCATAAGGAGTTATTGTAATTTGTCAAGATGCGGTTGAAAGTTTTTCTTAATTAGTCCTGTTGATTCCAGAACAAAAGGAACTTTTGTTTTTTTTTTGGTCCCACATTTCATTTGGCATATCTCAGATGGCATTTCTTGGTATGTGTTACTTTTTCGCCTCTCCATTCTTAGGACTGAGTACTCACTAGGAACTAATACTGGCTTTCTTTGATTATTACATCTGATTTTCTGGCCTCTATTTTTTAGTCAGTCAGTATTGCTGTGCTACAAGTGACCTGCACCTCCTCATTTTCCATTGTGCTGTCTGAGTAGTTGTGGTCCCAGTGTCTTTCTGGTGCTGGTAAGTTGTACCTTTTGCCAAGTTTCCAGTGAATGAGCCTGGCCACTTTGTGGTGTTGTGCAGTGTATATAATCCTTCAGCAATCAGTACCTCACACCCGGCAATGAAATGTGTGACTGTTTCTAGTTCTCTTTGGCAGAAACAACAATTATTGGTTATTTTTTGCAATATTTTTTCTATTTATGATCTGAGCCACTGTTTTGTGTAGCTATGATCAGGCATTCACCTTTAGGTCGTAGTTAGCCCCTCATAAGCCATGCATGGGTAAATTCTGTGTCCTAGTGAGGCTGTTGGATGGGGGCAGCATACTTACCACTTTGCTTGTGGTTCCCCCAATTTGTTGTTTAGTGTTTTCATCAATTTATTTGAATTCCTACTTCTTCTGCTCAGCATGTTGTACTGTGTTCATTTGTGGACAAGGTTGGTGGGGGAGTTTGTCATTTTTTTTTCTCTCTTGTGTGAATTCTTTGGTGGCTCTGAAGACAGCTTCTCTGTGAACTTTTTTTGCCACATTCAAAATAGAAATACAGCTTCTCTCCTGTGTGAGTTTTGAAGTGTCTTTGAAGATCATTTTCGAGAGAGAATTGTTTACCACATTCAGCACAGGACTATGGCTTTGCCCCGGAGTGAATTCTTTGGTGACTCTGAAGATGGCTTCTCCGTGAAAACTTTTTGCCACATTCAGAGCAGCAGTACGGCTTCTCTCCTGAGTGAGTTTTAATGTGTGCCTGAAGATTACTATGGCAAGAGAATTGTTTTCCACATTCATGGCAGCAATATGGTTTCTCCCCTGTGTGAAGAATTTGGTGGCTCTGAAGATCGCCTCTCCGTGAAAACTTTTTGCCACATTCGGAACAGCAATATGGCTTCTCTCCTGTGTGAGTTTTAATATGTCTCTTTAGATAACGATGGCAAGAGAATTGTTTTCCACATTCAGGGCAGCAATACGGCTTCTCTCCTGTGTGAATTCTTTTGTGACTCTGAAGATAACTCATGACAGAAAACAGTTTTCCACATTCAGAACAGTCATATGGCTTCTCCCCTGTGTGAATTCTTTGGTGGCTCTGAAGATTGCTTTTCCGTGAAAACTTGTTGCCACATTCAAAACAGCAATATGGCTTCTGTCCTGTGTGGATTCTTTTATGGCGCCAAAGGTGGCTTCTATCTGAATACCGTTTACCACATTCAGCACAGGAATATGGCTTCTCCCCTGTGTGAATACTTTGGTGGCTCTGAAGATGGCTTCTCCGTGCAAACTTTTTGCCACATTCAGAGCAGCAATACGGCTTCTCTCCTATGTGAGTTTTAACGTGTGCCTGAAGATTACTGCGGGAAGAGAATTGTTTTCCACATTCACGGCAACAATACGGTTTCTCCCCTTTGTGAATTCTTTTGTGGCACTCAAGATTGTCTCTACATGAAAACGTTTTGCCACATTCATAGCAGCAATATGCCTTCTCTCCTAAGTGAGTTTTGATGTGTTTCTGAAGATTACTACTGTAAGAGAATTGTTTTCCACATTCATGGCAGCAATACGGTTTCTGCCCTGTGTGAAGTCTTTGGTGGCTCTGAAGTTTACTCATGTCAGGAAAGAGTTTCCCACACTCAGAACAGCAGTGAAGTTTGATATCTGTATAAAGTTTAAAAAAAAAAAAAAAAGCTTAGTTTTTTAATCCACTACACTAATATTGACATTGCATTACAACATTAAATAAATGTTGGTTGAATTTATGAACAAACTTTGACAAGCATAAACTATCATAAGCCTTAAGTAGCACGTGACTAGACAATCAACTTGTTAATTTTTTAATTTGTGTTACAGCCAAGAATTTAAAGTAGTAAAATAAATAGATCACATGTGATTGGCACAATCAACAAGATTATTGGTCACATTTTTTAACTAGATTCCAAAATGGCATCTTCTAATATCATTAAATTATTTTTAAAAATTCTTTTTTTAATTAATTGAGTGATAATCTGCAGTTATTATACTGGAAAGGTTTGTGTTTAAAGTAGAGTGCCATGCTAAACATGTGAAATGCACTTTATTAAACACAAAGAGTCTTGATATTTCTGCACAATTAGTCAAATGCCACTTGACTCCATAATGTGTTTTTTTTTTTTAATTTAGTTTTTTTTATTTGAAAAAGAGGAAAAGTATTACAAAACAAAAGCATTTTAATGCACAGTGTAAAACTGACACGCTGGTCACTGAAAAAATCACTTGACTGATCATTTGAAACAGCAAACTGGACACTCGTGGCCGAAATGCAAAATATACCTCTAGTTTCATACCACCTGGACCAGGGACATTTTATTTTTATTTTTTCTTTGTGCAAATGGATTTAACACACAATTAATGAACTTAATTTCCTCAGCTAGAACAATGGCCTCCACAAGGGCAGCACCATTTTGTGACAGTTGTGGTAAATTAATTGAATTGAAAAAAACACATCAACCACTTCTGAAGATGGGGGTTCAGCAGAGGAGAAGTTCAGAAAAGATAAAAATAAAATAAGCCTTTATTAATTTCCAAGTGGTGTTTAGTGATATTTATACATCTATCATCACTATATTTTTGCTTGACTTGGGACATGGAGGCTAAAAGTCACATCTGCTCAATGAAAGTGCTAACAACTTCCGCAGTTTAGCACTGGAGAGACAGCAACAAGTTCATGTGCAATGAATTTTCAACTCTGCATACCACATAAGATGGTCATTTACCTCATAATTTTGAGCTTGCATGCAGGATCAGAAATGCAAAAGCGTGTATTTTCAACTTTATTCAGATGATTATAAAGATTATCAGTATTCCTGCGTGCCATGCAAGAAAGTTTGGAAGCAAAAGCAATGGTCAGGTCTTTAAATATGTTCCTTTATAGTCAGGCAAACATAAATTGGATCCTGAAGAAAGTCTTTGTTTAGCATTACAAATTCCTCAAGTTTAGCAGAGGTTTGTTTAATATAATCTGCATGAAAAAGCCAATAAGGGGAGATAAAGCTGAAGTGCAACACACTGGTGGTCAAACAGTGTGGACAAGAATATAAACACATCAATCGAGTTTAGGTCCTTAATAAATTTGGCAAGTTCCTGTGAAGAGGGAGGAGTGTGCTGATTAATCAGGTTTAAATAAATAAATAAAAATAAATAGAATACAGTAGACCCCCCGCAAAGTCGCGGTTCAGGGTTCGCGGATTTTTTCTTAGAACCTAACTATTAATTGTTAGTGGAAAGCGCAAATATCCTCCGCAATTTTTTATGGCTTTTTTCGTATCAATACTGTGCTGTAGAGAGAACAGGAAGCAACCGCTAAGGGAAACGCTGTTTGGGATGGTGAAAGTAGCCAATCCGAGAGCGTAATTCATTTCTCCTTGCTGCTGATTGACTGCTGCTTTGTGACGCGTCTCCAGGTGAGTGGGTTTACCACCGAGGCTTGGGATGGTGAAAGTAGCCAATCCGAGAGAGTTATTCATTTCTTCTTGCTGATCATTGACTGCTGCTATGCGACGCATCTCCAGCCGAGTGTCCTCGTGTTTTCCATTTTGTTATTGTTTTGTTACTCTTAAACACACACAATGTCATTGAATCACCCAGCACTTTCTAAGGCTTCTGGAACTGAGCCCAAGCGCCAGAAGAAGTTTAAAACACTCCAGGAGAAGGTTGAACTACTGGATTTGCTCCAGGAACTAAAAAGTTATGCTGCAATACCACACCACTATGGCATTAATGAAAGCACCGTATGCTACATAAAGAAGAACAAAGCAGCGATCTGGAGTACCGTATCTGTAAATTTCTGTGATAGTACTAAAAAGGTAACGACTGTAAGGAATAAAAATATCGTCAGGATGGAATCTGCCTTGGAACTGTGGATCACTGACTGCAGGAAGAACATTCCCTTGGACGGTAACATCATCCGTGAGAAAGCACGGAAATTGTACCAGCAGTTCGCTACAGGAGACAATGTAGCAACTTCCTATCACAATGTTCCTGAAACCTATAAAGAAAAGCCAACATGACATCCCACCAGAAGACCCAAACAAAGATACGACTCCTCTGGGAGCGCCTGAAGAAGAGGCACCACCCGAGGTGTTTTAAATTCTGTGCATCGTACTGCACAGCTCTTCATCATCATTGATATCATTCATCATTGGTGAGTACCCATACATTTTACTGTATTTTAATGAAATGAAATTATTATATATTTACTCTACTTATAACAAAGAAAACTACAGCGCATACCAAAGAAAACGCGCTTGAATGAATTACAGTATGAATAGGTGTAACATCGGTATTTTACATTCTAGCACCGTGGGAGACATAACAGTTACAGTACTGTACAGTATACAGGTTTACCTTTACAGTATACCTGTTTTTAGGTAATCTATCAAGGTAATTTTTTAGGTAATGTATTAATGTATGAAGCTGAGTTTGCAATGAAATTAAAGTGCTTTGGGGGCATACTGTATTTAGGGTTGAAACTATAAAAATAGGCATTTAAAAGGCATTTTTTAACCACATCCAAAAGTCACGGTTTATCACAATTCGTGGGTGCTTTAGGAATGTAACCCCTGTGAATTTTGGGGGTATACTCTATATATAAAAAAAAAAAGAGGGGAAAAAATCCACTTCCTTAATATAAATTTTTATTCTAAAATGATATTGTTTAGATCCTGCCAAGTTTTGAAAAAGTTTTGCACAGATCCTCTAAGTGAGTATCTGTTATATATATTTCTCTTCTGGTTCATCCTGCTTCCACTTCAAAACCGGTCCTGTCCACACGCAGCTGACATGGCATTTCTCGATTCCTATTTGTCCTCTTCCAAACCCTTCCCCATACTGCCTGCAGCCTCCTATACACCTTGCTATTTTTGTTATACTGCGACGGTCGTTTCCTAAGCCTTTGTTATAAAATAAACAACAGTATCTTCTCCGTCGACAGGTTTTTGTACAACGTCATGTTATGTTTTATTCCCTTACGGAGACATTGGCTGGCACAAAGATTTACAACATGTTCCCGATAATATAACCGGCAAGCGAATAAGGCCTACTCAATGCCAATTTTACACGTACAGATTATTAATGAGGAATACATTTAGTATTTTGCACTCCAACAACAAACTATTCCAACAGTATGTCGTAGATGCGTATGTTAAAACAGAGGGGCGCCCGTCTCAACTATCTCAGATTAGATCAGCAAGATCTGCGTGTGGAACAATACAAAGGACTATCAAACGCACTGCAAGCAAAGGCTGAAAAAAAACAACATACGTGTAGGCAAAATGATCAGATTGCCGTCCACATTTTCAGGAAGTCCAAAAACATGAAAAAAAACGGCAGAACTACCTTCTCAATGTTTACCACAACAATAAGACCCAGTTGCTCAACTTTACAGTGATATTAATTTCTCGACTGTAACTCCCCAAGAACTTGTTTAATTTATTCCAATTTCAAGTAGTATATAACATCAGTTACCCACTGACTTAACAGAGGAGAGTTAGGATTCTTCCAGTTTAACAAAATAAGTCTGCGTGCCTTTAGTGTAGTGAAGGCAATCACAGTTTGTTTGTCCTTCTCCACTTTAAGCCCCTCTGTGAGCCCACCAAACACAGTTGTTAGTGGTTTAGGAGGGATTGTGACACCAAGGCTGTCTGAAAGGCATTTAAAATTTTTTGTCCAAAATTATGTTAATTTGGTGCAGGCCCAAAACATGTGGCATAGTAAGGCTGAATCTTGATTGCTGCGTTCGCAGGTTGGATCTTGCCCTGGAAACATTTTGGACAGTTTTAAATGAGACAGATGTGCTTGATATATAATTTTGAGTTGAATAATTGTATGCTTTGCGCATATGGAGCTTGAGTGAATTCTCTGCATTGCTACCTTCAACTCTCTTTCTGATATATTGATTAAGAGATCTTTTTCCCCATTGTCCTCTTGGATCTTTGAAAGGGAGGGACTGCAAAATGTTTTTATATGTTAGAGAAATGCTGTTTGAGTCCTCAAGATTGACTAATATTTTTTCCAGCATAGAGGTACGTGGGAGGTGAGGAAAATTGGGCAGATTCTGTTTAACGAAGTTTCTAATTTGAGGGTAGTGAAAGAAATGTGTTGCTGGAAAGTTAAATTTAGACTGTAATTGTTTACATCGATTTTTATTTTTCACTTACTTGTTTTAGATGACATCTTAGGTGGTGACTCACCTTCCTGAGTTCTGTCAGACTGTAATGATTCATATTGTACACTGGCAGAAGACGGAGATGAAGAGTGTCTGCTATGAGAAGAGACTAACCCAGTCACTGCGCCATCTTGATGTTCATAATGAATGTCACCTTCCTTGACACTCTCAGTGCTGACACACTCCTCTTTAATACACACTGACCCCAGTTCACGGTCCTCTTCCTTGATGTCCAGACTCTCCTGTTTAGGGTGGACACTCTCCCACTCACAGTCCTCCTCTTTAACATTTATGGTCCTCTCCTCTGTGATATTCATGTGGGCCTCACACGTCTCCTCTTTCACATCCATGTAATGTTAGAGAAAAATCTGCCATTTACTGTTTATCTCTGTGAAAAGAACAGGATTCAATCCAATTAAAACTGCACCATTCAGATCTAAAGACATTTGATTTTTATAACATCCTGTTCGTTAAAATTGATGTCAAGTCAGACAGATCATAGCAAGATGACACTAACGCATCACTTTCATAATCAAATGAGTTGTAAAATGAGTTTGTGAATAAAAGGAGGGCCCAACAGGCTAGAAGAAGGAGGCCATTTTGTACAGATGTGTGTCAACAGTATTCACATTCAGTACTACTGGGGTCCCAGAATTGTGTTATCAGTTAATCTTAATCTACAGTTTAGGCATCAGGATTATGTTAAGAAATGGGGCAAATGAAGGAACTTAAATAATGGGTTTGGATTTTGCATTCTTAGTGTAATGTCACACAGGATGACCTACCCAGCAATTTTAAGTCATAGCCTTCATTTACAGTACATCATCTTAGTTGTTATGGAGGCAGTTGCCGGTGTGTTCCTGTGAAGCTGGTCACCTTATGTGACCATACCCAGTGTCTGACTTCAACTGGCGTGCGACTCACTGAGGTAAAATTAAACCGGTTTGATTTTGTCTTTAGTCTTAGGGGCAAACTATGTGTGCAGGAGAGCCGACAACCAATGAATGTTCCCCTGAGGTAGAAGGCATAGAATACAGGAAAGTGGAATAAGAAACATGCAGGTTTTGAACCTAACAAAGATGACACAACAGAAAGAGGAGCATCTGTTATGTTTCAGATACCAACACAAAATGGAAATATACATACATACATACATACATAAACAAACAAACAGACAAACAAAAGGCCGAGATGGCTGCTGAATAGCCACAGCTGTTAACCCTTTGTACAACACAGGCTTCATCAGGCAGCATGCTATTGGTTGTTAGAAACAGGGCTGAGCACAACTCTGCTGAACGGTTGGCACACAATCACTTAATGTGACATGGGCAGCGATTTTCAATTGTTTAAATTAAGATGGTCAGGTGACGCGAACAGTAACTGTGGTTGGCACACCTGATGTGCCCCAGGACAAAAAGTCACATAATGTGACATTGGCTGAAGTGTCATTGATGAAGACCGACAAAGCCCACTGCCTGGTAACTGACTAAAACCAATCAGAAAATTACTGTGTAGTCACCCTTTTACTTGTTGAGCCAATCAGAATGTTTCATTGCAATAACAGATTTTATAAAATCTTTTGCTCCCATTTTAAAGTGTTTGATTCTGTTGAACTGTGAACAGCTATTTGACCCGACTTGAGCCATCATGACATCCTTTATTGCAACACCATTACAGAGATGGACACTAATGGTGTGTAAAAGGCCACCACATTTGTTTACTGAATTAGTGAAATTTAAAACACATGAACTGAATTTCTGTGGCGACTTTGTGGAAACAAAGAACAGCTATCCTTGGTTATCTCAGTATAAGCTGCTTCAAGAAATAACCATCCATCCATTTCCTGACACTGCTTATCCAGGGCAGGGTTGCAGGGCAGCTGGCACCTATCCCAGCAATCATTGGGTGAAAGGCAGGAACAACACCTGGAGAGATGGCGCTAGTCAGTCACAGGGTGGACACAAATGCACATGTATACCGCAGGGCCAATTTAGCATTGCCTATCCAGTTAATTTGCATGTCTTTGAAGAGGAGGAGGAAACACATGGACACAGGGAGCACACAAAAACTGCAAGTGCACAGAATACATCTGAAAAAGAATTTTCTGAATTTCTCAATAACAAGAAAAAGAATGCATTCTCTGCACAGTTTCATAAGTCATGCCCATCAAGGATTTCTGCATAAAAAGCAAAGCTTTTAAAACACAAGTCATTTAACATTTAGACTCATATGGATGGATTATTATTATTTAAAAGGGCAAATTTAGCTTTATACAGGAAGCTCAAAAAATACAATAACAAATAAGCTCCACCTCAAGCATAGACAAAAATTAAAGAGCAGTCACAGCGTGGCTTTATAAAGGCATACTGCCTTTGGTGTAAAGAGCCCCAGTAGGGTTTTTCTAACATGAGTCTGCTGAATAATTTGTTGGCTTAAAAGTCTTCAGATTTAGTGCATCAGGACAGGATGTGCAGCATTGTTCATAATGGCACTCAGTTTGGTTTTAATTCCCTCCTTTGCAAACTGCAGCAGATCTGGGGAGTGTCCCATAACTGATCTGATCCCATAACACATCTATAAGCCAACACAGTAATGGCAGGGCTGCTCGCCTACTACTCCATGGGGGTTTGCTGCCCCTGTAATGGAGCCTGATGTCCCCCCTGAGTAATCAGATATGTGATTTAGTGAACTGACGGCAGCCTGAATTTAACTGAGCTGCTCAACATAAATGTTAAGGGTGTGGGGGGTCCTACTTCACCGGACAGTCTGACTACAGCAAGAAGACTTCATAATAACAAAAACAACTGCATATTTCTGAAAATTTTACTCTCTAATTTGAACAGAAATAGAATTTAAACTCTCAGTGAGCATGTGTAATAAAAAACCCAGTAAACCAGCAGCGTTGTGTAATTTTAGTTATTGTTATCATCTCCTACCCTCCTAATTTAATTCTTTTCTAACATAAACTGAATCTGTCCACAGGCATAGCATCAAGTTTGACCTCACAGTTTGAGGATGCACTGAGAGTCATGAATGACAGAGGCATTAAGAGTCAGTCAGTTTACAAGATAAACGGCCTGAACAAAGGGGGCTTGATGACGGGGGACAGCAGCTAAAATGGTACAAGTCTTAATAAACATTTAGAGGCTTCACGTTCAAATCTGTAACACATAACTTAATTGCCTTTTTCAACATCTTGAAAATAAGTTTCAGGTTTATCAACTTCATCTTGGGGAAGTAAACTTAGCACACAAGCACAAATCATCATAAATAGTTTAATAATTAACACAGCAATAAACTCTTATTAAACAGTAGCACCTCCCAGTATTGTGACCTTGGCACGGTGGAGGCCTTGTGTGCCTCTGTCTTCCTTAGTGCTCCACTGTCTGGAGATTTGTGCTCCTGATGGACCAGTTTGCTATTGGATAACCCAAAGGGGAGGGGCCAGACAAAGAACTCATTATTGACCCTCATGAATATTCTAATTAAATGAAAGTTGATCTGGCCCAGAAGACGAATGACAGTCCTGACAATGACGATAGTGGCACATGGGGTGACCCACACAGGCTGGTTGGGTCTGCATGATAAAGTCACATGTAGCAGTAGCCAAATGGAACTTAACTTCCACCTCACCACCGTGCAACAGTACAAACAGAAATAGAAGTTATTGGGGTATAGGAAGAAAAACAGAGAACCTGTACAGGGCAGGACAAGCTATAGGCCATCATAGGATACACTCACATTCAAGTCCACAACCACACCAAGACAATTTAGACTTGCCAAGCCACTAAATCCGGGCATTTTTAGAGAAGTGCAGAAAATAAGGATAAAAGAGCAGACATGGATACTGCATACAGATTTAAAAAACAGGCAGACATTCAAATTCAGTCTGCTAGGACAATGAGGCAGTAACACGGGCGACAAATCTCAATTAACTTCTCTATAGCTCATTGGCTCCAATATCCATACTAACCCCTACTTTCTCTTCTGGTCTTTTTCCGGTTTTCACCTAATCAAAGCACCGTGATGTCCCTACATTCATGGATTAAAAGCCAGAAGTCCACATGACCATCATTATCAAGTCCTTCCATGAGAACCCTGAATACAATGAGGACTGTTTGAGGTAATTTATGTTAGGTAGAATGCCTAGAAGGGGCTGGGTGGTCTCGTGGCCTGGAACCCCTGCAGATTTTTTTTTTTTTTCTCCAGCCGTCTGGAGTTTTTTTTTTTTTTTTTTTTCTGTCCTTCCTGGCCATCGGACCTTACTTTTATTCTATGTTAATTAGTGTTCCCTTATTTTAGTTCTTATTCATTTTGTCGTTTTTTTCCTCTTTCTTCATCATGTAAAGCACTTTGGGGTACGTCATTTGTATGAAAATGTGCTATATAAATAAATGTTGTTGTTGTAGTAGTAGTAGTAACTAACAGGAAATACTGGTTTGGCTTTGGCACTGAAATGTGGTAGTTTGTCATATTTGGTACAGGTTAAAAGAAATACATGCACATATTGAAGTGTTCATCCAATCAACACATGTAAATGTCTGCTCTCTGGATTAAACAGGTCTGAGGCGGTGCGTGTAAATACAGATACTGATGGCCAACCTTTACTAGTTATAAACATTCAATTTATACTCTTCAAAGGTGTGTTTCTTCATGGCAGCATTACTATATCTTAGTAGTTGTTCTCAGCTTGTATGCCAGCTCAGATCCCTCGCCAGCGTAAAGGAGTGACGGGATGGTCATGACAGGTAAAGCTTATATACATACAGTATATATACACACACACACACATAAATACATATACAGTATATACAGTATATATATATAAATAACAAAGTGATTCATTTAAACGGTTTTAATCACTCAAATAGCAGATAAATACGTGACTAAACAAGCCTTTGCCGTATTTTTTTTTCCTTTTTCCTCTTATGTACAAAACATTTAGCAGCATAAATTATTAAGAGAAAGCAATTGCTTACAGTATATCATGAAAGTGAATTACAACGTTTATTTTAAGGATTTGGCTTTAAAATGCATTTATTCATAGTTATTTGGTGTCGAGTAATTAAATTATTATTGATGGCATTTTCCTAAATCTTGTTTTCCGTTATTCTTTGTTGATGATCTCCCGTTGAAGAACGTATCGGTTACAGAAACATACAGTGGTGCGCATGCCAAAATTACTGAAAATACCAGTGGCGTTTATCAATATTACTTTAACGAAGTTTACTGTCCGCCGTCAATCACAGAACACCCCGGTAAAACGACAATAACGTGTAATACACCTGAAACCTTACGGCGCAGACTTCATGACATTATTGTGCGAGCGGAAACAGCTGCAGGTGGCTGCGCGTGCACGTTTACTAACAGACGGTCGGCATTTTGTAAGGAGCATGCGTCGAATCAAAAGAGAAACGGCGCGCAAAGATGCACGAGCACGAAGAGATCCGTGACAATCATACCTTTGTGCGCCTGTGCCAAATCAGAAGGGACACCGAAATCTAAGGGGGCACAGAAATCTTATAACAGGTGATTCACTCAAATAAAGTTCGGCGGTGGACTAGTGGACACGAACGCGCCACTCATTCAAATCACAGCGAATGAATCCGCACGCGAGCATTAAGTTTGTTTCCATAACCCACTTACTGTCTGTCTGTCTGTCTGTCTGTCTCTCGGCGATGAGTCTCTTTCCGAACTCGTTCACACTGACGCCTGGCTTTGGACGCCTCACTCAACAAAAACCTTTCTGCGGTGCAGTGCTTCACAATGCGAGGCGGAGGCAGCGTGTCTTCATTCGCCATCGCCCTGAATGACGTCAGCCAGACGCCGCCATAGATACACGTGACAGCTGAGCGAGAGCAATAGAGAGGCTGGGTGGTTCAGTGTCCGGCTGCATTATTGGAGGCTGTGAAACATGCAGCCGGACACTGAGTTTCAAACTCCTATTTGGGGGGTGGACTGTCTGTTTATTTTCGGGGTAACGGAGGAGCTGTGTGTATTTGCGATTGCAACTGAGTCGTTTGTTTTTGTGATCAATGCTCTGGACTATCCATGGGGGGAGTTTTTTTTTTTTTTTTTTATTTGGGTAAGAGCCTTAATTTTTTTCCTTCTTATTTTGCTTTTTGATATTATTATTACACCCTCCTCTCAGCACTCTACGGTACTTGGATGAGAGATTTAGGAAATGCTGGGATTGCTGCTGGACGAGGTGTTGCAGGGACGACCAGGAGGCACTTACCCTGTGATGTGAATGTGGATCCCAATGCCCCAGTGCAGTGACAGGGACACTGTGCTGTTAAAATGGCGCCGTCCTCCGGATGAGACAGAAAACTGAGGTCCTGACTCTGTGGTCATCAAAGATTCCTTAGTAAAGTGTAGTGCAGGGGTCCTCAAACTCAAATCCTGGGAACCCCCTGTTCCTGCAGGTTTTTGTTCCAAGCAGCTTATGTTTTTAAATGGACTCCTGGGTTAATTAAGTGAACTGTTAGTTCCCAGAATGGGTGTTTTGGGGAAAAATATAGATATTAGAAAACCAAGTTATGTGAGAATAATGTTTTTTTTCTTTATAACAATATTTTCACCTTGACTTTCATTCTACTTTTCCAGGTGTTTTTGTTTAATTATTCCATTATTTTCTAATTGGTGGGTCGGACACTAAAGCAGTTGCAGCCTTTCATGATTCAGTGTTGTTTGCCTGGCTGTCTGCTCTGCTCGTTTTTAATTATCATTATTAAGATACAACAAAGGGAGCAAATTACCCAGAGAAAGGGCAAATATAATGAAATCAATAAAAAAGTTAAGCAATTAAATCAATAGCAAAAATAGAAAGAAATATTTTAAAATTTCTTATAAATGTAAAAATCATGCAGCTGTGCTTTTCTGAAAGTAGACTAACAGAACAGAAAATAGCAGCTAATTTAAATGAGATCAGTGTTATCAGGTGTTGTCTCTGATTATAAATCACGTTGGAACAAAAACCTGAAGCCACAGTGGGCCTCCAGGACCAAGTTTAAGAACCTCTGGCTTTGTACATCCATCCATCCATTATCCAACCCACTATATCCTAACTACAGGGTCATGGGGGTTTGCTGAAGCCAATCCCTGCCAACACAGGGCACAAGGCAGGAAACAAACCCCAGGTAGGGTGCCAGCCCACAGCAGTCTGGCTTTGTACATTTTAATTAAAAAAAACAGTTTTCTAATTTCTGTATTGTTCCCAAAACATTGAATCTGTGAAATAACAGTTCACTTAATTAGCCCAGAAGTCCAATAAAAACCAGAAGCTGCTTGGAACACAAACTGGAGTTAGAGAACCCCTGGTGTAGTGTATGTTGATGTCCTTGCTAAATTGCCCTCCATGACCTTGTCATTCTGCCCCCCCAAACCCCCCGTCTCTAATTGTGTGTGTCTCTCTCTCACTCTCACTCTCAGTTGAACAGCTTGTGTGGTGTGTATTCTGGTTCAAAAATGGCTGCCATTGCATCATTCTGGTTGATGCTGCACATTGGTGGTGGTTGAAATGGTTCCCCACTCACTACAAAAAGCATTTTGAGTACTGAGAAAATCCCTATGTAAAATGTAAAGAATTATTAAGAAGAAACTGCTCTTGAAGGGTAATGTTTAGCATTTCCATAGTAAGAATGTTTGCCTTAGTATTATGTCCATAAAATATTTAAATTAGTAATTTTTTCATGTTACTACATTGTCGCACACATGCACTTGAGAGTCAACCAAAGGGACCAGGAAACGACAATTCCATACCAGGCTAGGGGGCGGTGAGGTGCACTGAACCTCTCTCTTGTCTCTCCGCAGACCAAACACGAGAAATCCTTCCTGTCCCAGCCCTGAGGACGTCACTTCCTGTGAACCAGCTATAAACACTCCTCATCCTCCATTCTTAAACCGTTCTGCTTTAGACTCTAACCTGTACACATTGTACTCTACTTTAAAGCCTTTTGCAGCCAGGGAATCTATACGGGTGGCTGCCCCAAACCTTTGTTGTGTGTCCAGCTGTTTCTTTCACAACATTTATATAATGCTGTACTTTAAGTTTGTTGAGTCCCAAGGCTTTGGAAAACATCTTGTATCTCCCCAGTCCCAAAGGTATCACGTCCTAGTGAGCTGAATGACTTCCGGCCTGTCGCCCGGATGTCACATGTGATGAAGACCATGGAGCAGCTGCTGCTTCACCACCTGAGGCCACAGATCCACCATGCCCTCGACCCTCTGCAGTTCACATACCAGGAGAAGGTGGGATCCGAGGATGCCATCATCTACATGCTACACCGATCCCTCTCTCACTTGGACAGAGGCAGTGGTGCTGTAAGAATTATGTTTCTGGACTTCTCTAGCACCTTCAATACCATCCAACCTCGGCTCCTTAGTGACAAGCTGACAGAGATGGGAGTAGATTCATACCTGGTGGCATGGATCGTGGACTATCTTACAGACAGACCTCAGTATGTGCGTCTCGGAAACTGCAGGTCTGACATTGTGGTCAGCAGCACAGGAGCACCGCAGGGGACTGTACTTTCTCCGGTCCTGTTCAGCCTATATACATCAGACTTCCAATACAACTCTGAGTCCTGCCATGTGCAAAGGTTCGCTGACGACACTGCTATCGTGGGCTGCATCAGGAGTGGGCAGGAGGAGGAGTATAGGAGCCTAATCAAGGACTTTGTTAAATTGTGCGACTCAAACCACCTACACCTGAACACCAGCAAAACCAAGGAGCTGGTGGTGGATTTTAGGAGAATCAGGCCCCTCCTGGACCCCATGATCATCAGAGGTGACTGTGTGCAGACCTATAAATACCTGGGAGTGCAGCTGGATGATAAATTGGACTGGACTGCCAATACTGATGCTCTGTTTAAGAAAGGACAGAGCCGACTATACTTCCTTAGAAGGCTGGTGTCCTTCAACATCTGCAATAAGATTCTGCAGATGTTCTATCACACAATTGTGGCGAGTGCCCTCTTCTACGTGGTGGTGTGCTGGGGAGGCAGCATTAAGAAGAGGGACGCCTCGTGCCTGGACAAACTGGTGAGGAAGGCAGGCTCTATTGTAGGCACGGAGCTGGACAGTTTGACATCTGTGGCAGAGCGTTGGGCGCTGAGCAGACTCCTGTCAATCATAGAGAATCCACTGAACAGTATCATCTCCAGACAGAAGAGCAGCTTCAGCGACAGACTGCTGTCACCGTCCTGCTTCACTGACAGACTGAGGAGATCATTCCTCCCCCAAACTATGCGACTCTTCAATTCCACCCGGGGGTAAACGTTAACATTATACAAAGTTATTGTCTGTTATACCTGCATTTTTAACACTCTTTAATTTAATATTGTTTTTATCAGTATGCTGCTGCTGGAGTTTGTGAATTTCCCCTTGGGATTAATAAAGTATCTATCTATCTATATTGCTTATTGTTAAACTTTGTTGTTTTGTCTTTCATACTGGCAACATGTTACTAAGCAGGCACATTTATGAATAATACTGACATCTAGTGGAATATTTGTGTTAATTACTAATTGCTTTCCTCTTGACATCAGAGATCATGTAAGCAGTTCTGCGGTGGGTTGGCACCCTGCCCAGGATTGGTTCCCTGCCTTGTGCCCTGTGTTGGCTGGGATTGGCTCCAGCAGACCCCCGTGACCCTGTGTTCGTATTCAGCGGGTTGGAAAATGGATGGATGGATGGATGGATGTAAGCAGTTGAATTCCTGAGAACTCAAAAATGGGTAACTTCTACATGCTTCCTAAGATCCACAAAGAAGGGAACACAGGAAGGCCTATAATCTCAGCAAGTGGTTCACTTACAGAAGATATTTCAGGATGGGTGGAGCACACACACCCTTATACCCCTCACTCACAATACAACCAGCTACATCCAGGACACCACTGATTTCCTAAAAATTGTCTGCTATAGGCCACTTACCTGAGGGAGCCTTACTGGCCACAAGAGATTTTGAGGCACTTTACTGAAATATCCCCCATGATGATACATTTATTCTTATTTATATAAACTATCCAATAAATTATTTCTGAGCTGCTGTGTGTAATATTCTGTTTGGATGGACTCTCTAGAGTGGACACTACATGTCCTGAACTCCTTCTTGAGACGCAGTCCTTCTTTGCCAACAACTGTTTCTGTCAGACCTCAATGTTCTAGCTATGTATCGAGAAATCTGAGTGTAATCAGGCTTCTCAGAACTTCCTCCTACATGGAGGTCAGCACTGCATGCACATTCCACTTGTGCCCCCCAAGCTCTCCACCCTTCTTATCTCCCAGTTTTTGTGATTTATTTTAAACATAACACTTGTGATGTGTGGTACCCAGTGTGGGGTGCTATAGAACATTCTGTCAGAGTTCAGCAACTTTTCTGCACGGTGTCTGATGGTGGACATTAACAAGACTATCTGAAAAACTTACCTTCATAACCTGAAGCCCCTTTTTAAGACATTTCTACTTGGAAGTGCAAAACTTTACATCAAGTTTGATTCATCACGTATCGGGCTGAATCAGAATCAGACAACCACAGCAGCATTCTCAATCTCTATCAGTCCAACCCGGGGTGTAAGGAGCTGGAGCTTGACCATGGCAGTACTGGCCACAAGTCAGGACCAAACCCCAGATGGTACACCAGCCCACCCTAGCCTCCACTCTTTCACACCCCTTTAAAATGCCAACTCAACTGAACTGCACATCTTTAGGGGTCTGGGATGAAAGTTGGAGTAGAACTAAGCAGGCCTACTGCACAAATGCAAGAGCCTGGATGTGTAAGGTCACTGTGCTCTACCACCATATTGTCTCCATCTAAACCAATCAGACATCATTTTCAATTATACATGTGGCATTCCCATGGACATCTTTCATTATAATGAAGACATTTGTATTTTTAGGAGATGTCTCCTCAGCATGCCACCAGTTCCTGTTACCTATACACCCCACTGCAAATTCCCAAAACTGAATTTTAGCCCAGACTTGAAACAAAAAGTCCAACTCACTTCAAGTGTAAAGGCATGGCAGCTTGCCTTACACTTAACAGGAATAATGATAATGACCTCCACTTCACTTGTACGTTACTGTGCACATTTGGATGAACCGCCACCTTAGTCTTCTAAGTCGAATCTGTTCTGTATACTGAAGGATATTTTAATAATATAGAGACATTGCACTTTAGGTTAAGGAAAGTAGCGTGTAGCCCAAGGTTAACGTCCCTAGCCTTCTCTGTGTATGCAGATTCTCTTCACAGTTCGCCCCACCTTCAGAGTGGAGACCAGTTTAGCCAGTCGATTCAAAGAGAGACCTCCATCAACTCCAATGACCAATGGATCATCCCACCTTCTGTGTGTCTCTTCTTTCCCCTTCACCCTCACTGAATCTGCAGAGTTTGACCTAAACAATAATCAGATTTAACTGTCCGACCACATTGTGCACAAGACACAGCGTAATAAACTGAGGAGCTGATCCTGATGGACCAACACTAACTGCAGAATGAACACTAAAGAGTGGCAGTGGGTGAATAGATTAATCCCAATTTCAAACAATGAACACGCACCTTCAGGGCAGCCATGGGGGTCGTTACAAGGATGTTGGACTCCCCTACACTGATAAAGTGGTCTTTCAGAGCAATTCCATTCACGTGAAAGACTTTATTTATTTGGATCCATAACAGGCTCCATGAATAACCATGAAGCGATGATAAGAGATTTGTGAACACCAGTGGGTTCCTGATTTTAAATGGATTCTTGCTGCGTACAATGGATTCTTGATCCATTCATATCCTGCTAGGTAACCCACCATATATTAAAGATTTCTGTTCTGTCCACATATTAGGAACCTTGTAAAAGCTCAAAGAACCAATTTCATATGATTCTTCAAAATAAAATGGTCCTTACCAAGCAATGGATGTTATAACTGTGGTGGGCTGGTGCCCTGCCTAAGGTTTGTTTTCTGCCTTGCGCCCTATGTTGGCTGGGATTGGCTCCAGTAGACCCCTTTGACCCTGTAATTAGGATATAGCGGGTTGGATGATGGATGGATGTTATAGATGGTAAAAGCAGGTGAGCCCCCTAGGCTACTTTAAGCCTACACAGTGATGTCTCAGCTTTTCACAACTGTGTATTCCTCATTTTTATAGCACCTTTCATCCATCCATCCATTTTCCAACCCGCTGAATCCGAACACAGGGTCACAGGGGTCTGCTGGAGCCAATCCCAGCCAACACAGGGCACAAGGCAGGAACCAATCCCGGGCAGGGTGCCAATCCACCGCAGGACACACACAAACACACACACACACCAAGCACACACTAGGGCCAATTTAGAATCGCCAATCCACCTAACCTGCATGTCTTTGGACTGAGGGAGGAAACCGGAGCGCCCGGAGGAAACCCACGCAGACACGGGGAGAACATGCAAACTCCACGCAGGGAGGACCCGGGAAGCGAACCCAGGTCCCCAGGTCTCCCAACTGCGAGGCAGCAGCGCTACCCACTGTGCCACCGTGCCGCAGCACCTTTCATATCTGTTATATATTGTGGCAGCATACTGTACATTTCACTGGAGTACATGGGAAGAATTGAAACTGTATAAGTTGTGAAAATGTTAAAGAGCAAGAGACTGTGTCTGGAGCAGAGGTTCTCGAAGTGCATCATAGCAAGGACCACTTTAACAAAGTTTAGGCAGACCACTTTTGGCCAGCAATCAATTATTAGTGTAAATTCTGCATTACACTTGTTTTTATTTTAATGCTTTGTAAATGCTTGAATTGATAGATTGGCATCCCGACTGGTACAGGGAGAGATGCCATAATGGGTGGAGTACATAAGTGGAGGTCCAACTTGGCCAGGATGGCTGTAGGTTCCTATCCCAGTCTAAGCAAAGATATAAGGGATAGACTGGGAGAGACTGCTTATCGAGGACAATTGATCTCCCAAAGTGAAAGGTGGCAGTGCTACTCAGGTATGCTCCCAGATTGGACTCCTGCAGGGTTCTGTATGATGTGTAGTTCAGAAAGGGCAACCCTGACCAGGTCCATGGGTGTCGGCAGAGGGCACTGCCAGGAAAAGGTCTCCCTGCTTTCGGGAGCTTCCACATGACTGTAAGTGCTTCGACCACAGTATGTTGTAACATCAGAAATACTCCGAGTGTAACATAAAAGGAGCCATCTTGTCTTATTTAGGTGAACCAGAGTTGGGAGGCAGAGGACAAAGGTCACCTGGTGGGGTTTAAGGAGAGGAAATTACAGAACTGTGGCTGTGTTATTTGGCCACTGTCCACCTGTCAAGGTAATGCTATTGAATAAATATAATTTATTTGAACCTGGGAATGTGTTTGCTAGAGTTGTGTCTGTGTTCTGGGTCCTGGGGCATTCTTGTGTGGTCACAGCTTGTTATAGGAGAACACTGAAACAACCAAAGTTGCAAAGATGACTACATGTGCACATGAGTGGCTGGCTGATTAGTGGTAGCTATTTAAACTGGTTGTACTGCTCTTGCTGTTTTGGACCCAGGGGAAAAAAAAAAATTACAAAAATCACACACACCAACTTGTACTGGCCACCAGTCATTTGCTACGTTCCACACTTCTTCTCACAGTCCTACTCTAATACAGCAGAAAAAGCCTTGAGCTGCCACATGGGCTCATTTTGTTTGGTGTCACCCACAGGTCTCCACTTTTCACCTGCAGCTTTCTCATAGGTCTGGGTGGTGTCACTTGGTGCTCAACCCTACTGGGGACAAGTCTGTGTGACATTATGATACTCTCATTGAAACCTGACATTGCTGGATTTACATTTCAAACTCTAAGGTTTGAGCGAGTGATCCATAATGAGCTGTAAGACTTGAAGGATGACAGAAAATTAATCCAGCAGAAGCCATATTGAGTTATGGGCTTGCTGTTGTCAGGGATCACCTCTCCAAGTTGATGACAAGGTATATTTAAAGGAGTCTTATATAGTGACAGAGTTTGGTTAGACAGGAGAGAGACAGCAAGTTTAAAGAAGCGTCTAAAGATGAGGAGGAATCATCACAAGCAATCAGGAGTGGAGTGGAAGTAAATCATAAAGGTAAGCAACGAGGATCACTTTGCATGTTTCTTAGTTGTTCAATATGGACCTCTCAGCGAGGTATTTCATGTAAGAAAGATGAGGAGGTCAACACCTGGACCACCTGGCGTATGCTCGTGGACCACAGAGTGAGGACTACTGGTCTAGAGTGGCAGTGGAGGACACCATTGTTTTTAATGCTCTGTCTTTCTGTCTGGTAAACGTCTTTGTGAGTGAGTGAGGTTTTGTTACAGCTCATCGTGTACCCACCACACTACATGGTCACTTAGTCCATGCACAATCATGTGAAAAAGTAAGTGCGCCCCTTTTTTTACACAGGTAGTCATAAGAAGAAGTCAAGCAGAATGATACCTTTTATTGGCTAACTAATAAGATTACAATATGCAAGCTGTCAAGGCAATTCAGGCCCCTTCTTCAGACAAAATGTAATCACGGTGGACATATTAAGATTTGATCTTCATTTAAATAATAGCTATAGTTAAAGGTGATGGAATTGAGAGAAAAAAAAAAATTAAAAACTTGACTGTGCAAAAATGTATTCAACTAAAAAAGAATAAAAGAACAAATATTCCATTTCCATCTGTGGTAAATGTAAGCCCACCTTTAGTTGTAACAGCTGATATTGCCCCTACAATATGGTGTTTCCTAGAACTGTCCAGCAGTCTGTGACATCGACTGACAAAACGTTTGCCTCCCTCCATCATGCAGCAGTATGATGTTTGAGGGGAGCCGTACATGCACAGCCCATTTCAAAGCCCCCCACAGTATCTCAGTATAATTCAGATTCAGGATTTGTGTTAGAAATTAACTTATTAATTAAAGAAAGAAATGTACCCTCTACTAGGACAAGCTTGATAAAACCTCTTCAAGTCAGAAACCAGGCAGGACAAAAACTTGTCCATTGCATCTTTAATTCTCTCGCCAGTCAATACCAAAGAGGGAGCATTCATCACAGCAGTCTGTTACCAAATGATCAGAACAGTCCAAATAATAATGGCGGGGGTCCATTTTATAACCCACTGAATTTACATAGCAGTGCTGATCAATGCATACACATCACCTGACCAGTGTTGTGCAAGTTCACACCTCACAAGAACTTGCTCCAAGTTCAGTTCACATCGATTAAAATGAATACATTCACATTCATAGTTCATAATTTCAATTTGGAACTCGTTCATGTTCACTTTCATTTTGTGTTTTTTAAGGAGCAAGAATAAACGACCCATGAGTTGACTTTTTTCAAATTTGCAATACTTAAAATTTGGCTATTACAGTATTCTGGAATAAAATACAATAATTATGAAGACTTTTTTTATAAAAATACATTTTATTGAGTTATACCCAGCAACAAACACATAGAACCATATATGCTAATATCCTCTCTGTCAAAAAAGAAATTAAACAGATGCAAGTATCCATATAAATTACCGCTCTATTTCCAACCGTGTGACACAAATGGTTACAATGGAACCAACGTGTAGATGATGCTGCCGGTCAAAATCAGCATCACGTATTGCATGTGTTATGGGGAAAAATATAAAGTGGCCATGTGAAGTCCAACATTTTCCTAAAAGCGAAAGCGGAGCTTCGCCGCGTGCTCATGTTAGTGGGGGTGCAGTTTAAGCACAAGCAAGGCACAGTGCCGATTTGATTTGACATTATTTTTTCCGAATACAAATACATGGCAAAAAATAAATATTTGTAAAAATTAACTATTTGTGATTCTCCGAATACCGTATTTGAATTCAGCTCCACCCCTACATTACAGGGTAAGGCAAATCGTTTAATCTGGACCTAAACCATATCAAAAATGTCACTTAAAACTGAATAAGCTCACATTCAAGTTCTTCACTTGCAAATGTGTTACATTAAGTTCACCGTTCTTATAAAAATGAGTTTGGTCAATAAACATCACGCTCTTTTGAATGAATTCATGCACAACACTGCACCTGATTTACTCCGATTGGTCCATTGGCTTACACACCCAAATGACTTACTAATTAAAAGTCTGTCTTACCACACTCTCCTGATATCTTTTAGATTTAGCTGTTAGCTTGGGAATTTCTGTGCATGTGACAATTGGCCAGTCTTGTTATTTACAGGACATCTACTGATCTCTTAATCATCTCCTGGTGTATTAAATCAAACTTCCTCCCAGTATATTTATCTCACCATCTCAGTAGCTCTCTTCATGACATTTAAAACAAATGCTTATATCTCTCAATAGGCACTGCATCCCAAAAATACTTAACTACTGTCACCTCCAAGTTATTCTCTCACAGCTTTGACTTAGACATTCCAAAATCCTCCATTTCTTTTTAGCCATTCCTTGGTGGATTCACTGCTTATATTAAGGGTCATTCTCTTGCTGCAAGATCCACCTTCAATCTTCTGACAGATGATCTCACATTATCTTCAAGCACCCTCTGGTAAAATGAAGAACTCCTCATGGAGTCTATGATGGTGAGGTGGTCAATCCCTGATCGCAGCTCCAAACCAGAACATTTCCAGCACCACACTGTAGAGCTGCCATCAGGTTTTTTGGTCAAACACTGTCTTTGGTTGTCACCAAACATGTTTTCTGGTATTGTGGCCAAATAACTATTTTTGCCTCATCTGTGCAGAGCACATTGTTCCAAAGGTCCTTCTGACTGTCTAGGACAGGGGTGGCAAACTCTGGTCCTGGAGTGTTGCAGTGGCTGCAGGTTTTCATTCTAACCATCTTCTTCATTAGTTTTTGCTGCTAATTAACTTCTTTTGCCTTAATTTTAATTAACTGGATTCAGGCCCCTTAGTTGTTTCTTTTTCTTTAATTAGCTGCCAAACAATAAGGAGACACAAAACAAGGTGCCACATGACCAGCTCACCCGTTCCCGACAATCAGAAGGTTGCCGGTTTGAATCCCGTAAATGCCAATAGGGACTCTGCTCTGTTGGGCCCTTGAACAAGGCCCTTAACCTGCAATTGCTGAGCGCTTTGAGTAGTGAGAAAGCGCTATATAAATGCAAAGACTTATTATTATTAAAGAATTCATTTTAAATCAACCTGAATCCATTGTCGTAATTCCTGTGTCTCTCAACACGAAGCAAGAAACACGCTCAACCAAAAAAAAAAGTAGGAGACCCCAATGGTCACCCTAAGCCTGTCCATTCCCTCAGTCGAGGGCCGGACATTAGATTGCTTTGCACTGTCAGCACGACCCCAATAAGTTCAAGGTAACATTTACTTTATCATCTTAAAGAAGTAGCAAACTGACGGCCAGAAACTGAGCGATGATAAAGCTGAACATTCTCTTAAAAGTGACATTTAATATTTTTTAAGACACGGCAACCCGCCACAACGAAACACTCAAACCGATAAACAGAGAGAACTGACCGGCGCCGTGCGGGAACAAAAAAGACGAGAGGCTGCGCGTGCACATCAACAGCGTTATGCAAGGAGCATGCGTGGAATGAACAGGTTAAAACCAGCATGCGCAGGTGCGCGAGCACGAAGAGATCAGGAACACGCACGCTCGAGCTCGTCCGCGTTCACGTGCCAGACTCGAAGTAACGAGCTTCCCATTCGTAAATTTCACTTGAACTCACTTCAGAGTGGGACGGAAACCTGTAGTCACCTGCATTGCCAAGTTATGACATAACGCTGCCTTTTCATTTTAATTAACAATATAAAGGTTTAAAAAGAATGTGCCGGTCAGCCAGAAATGACATTTTTGTCGGCGAACTGTGTTTGGAGCAACGTTATCCAGTTTTAATGTGTTTAGGTCGCTCTTTATTTATTTCTTTAATTTCATTAAAGTTCAATCTCATCCTTAATTTCTTTTTTGTGCAGACCAAGAAGCAAATTAACAGTAACCTTGCATTTCACCTAAAACTCCGATAGAAAACGAACGTGAATTCACCACGGGATACCGCTGCTTGTCTTCATGACGGTGTGTGCATGTGTGTATGTTGTGACCGTGCAATGAGAGAATAAGTGGAGTCAGTCTGAGGACTTGCACAGGGAGACGAATAATGCAGCAGGTGGGTGACATCGAGACACCAAGGAAGACACTGCGGATTAACTGAAGAAAGAATCCCAGAGCTGAAGTGAACTTTCCAATTTAAGAAAGCCGCCACCGCGCCGAGCTGCAGATGTGCAGCCATCAGGCGGACAATCGCGGAATGCGAGTGTCCAGGAGCAGCGTTAAGTGCCCGGGCTTTTAAAAAGTTAAAAATGGGCATTCGGGGATCACACTGGGCACTTTGATGAAGCTCTCTGACGACTGGCTCCTCTGCTGAATGCCCAGTCCTCTCTCTTTCTCAAGTTACTCAACTCGTATATGGCGCAAATACATACCTCTAAGCTTCCAGCCCACTGACCAGCACGACTCCGATTAACGCTCTGTTCCTCACTTAAGATGTCCGCCGGTCGCCGTCCGATTTGAACTACACATGCGCACCAATGTCATGCCAGTACGGCCTGAGCTGTAATGCGCATGTGCACACATTTCCCGGCCGGCTGCAAAGTAGTGATTGGAACTCCGGCTCTTTTCAAAGCTTCGGCTCTTTTGGATCGGCTCCCTTTAAAGAGCCGGCTCTTACGGCTCCCGAATGGCTCTTCGTTTAGTATCACTTGGATGCTTATATTTTAGCCTAATTAAGCAATTATGAATGGTTTGTGTATAGCCTAAGCAATTTCTTATTCATTGTTTTCAGACATTACGTATTTTATGCATTTTTTCATTACAATAAATACACAGTTACTATTGTTTAACATTTTAATAAAAGCTTTAAATGAACAGCTTAACACAAAACCACAGCAAACAAATTAAATAAAGGTCAAACTCAACAACAACAACACAACACTATGACTCTTTAAATAAAAGTTTTTAGGCCAGGTTGGCATTCAGAAATGCCAGATGCCTCAGCTTAGACGGGCTGATGCGATTTCTCCTCTCCGTGATTATTTGTCCTGTTTTTGAGAAGACTCTTTCTGAGGGGACCGATGTAGCGACAATGTAAAGTCTTCCTACCATTACCTTAACCAGGTGTGGGTAGACTGCAGCCTTGGCCTCCCACCAGCTCAGTGGGTCTTCAGCTCTTTGGATGAGGGGCTCCTCAAGATAGGACCTCAACTCCAGCATAGCATCAGCTGTGGGATTTCTCCTTGCAGTGTCTCCTGTTGCTCTTTCGTCAAAGAGCCTCCACACAGCAGAAGCTTGTGGTTCCTGTGAACACGTCCCTGCTCCAATTTCTTCCTCTTGGCCCTCTGATGGAGGAGCAGACAGGCTTCTGGGGTTGCATCTTGCTGCTGCTGCACTTATTCTTTGAAATGCCTCATCCATAGCTCTGTTGTCATTAAATGCTACCTTTTTTCCAGAGCAGTGGTTTCTGAAAGCACAGTGTTGTACTCCATCATCAGATATATAGTTATGGAATAATTGTTTGGGACAAAGTTTTTCTGCTAGGGAGAACATACATGGGGTTTAAGGCCTGTACAAAAGTTGTAAATCCTCTGTCCTCCACAATGGAAAATG
Organism: Erpetoichthys calabaricus; assembly: GCF_900747795.2. Lineage (NCBI taxonomy): Eukaryota > Metazoa > Chordata > Cladistia > Polypteriformes > Polypteridae > Erpetoichthys > Erpetoichthys calabaricus. The sequence goes on along the minus strand of NC_041394.2, from coordinate 355,885,694 downwards.
GTTGAAAGTCGTTAGCTATCATTTTAGCCAGCTGCTCATCGACACTTATTTGTTTGTTTGGCGTCATTTGTTTTGGAATAAATGTGCTTATTTTGGTTTGAACTGAAGACCGTGTTATACCTGCAGTTTTCGGTAAGACAGTGGATGCTGCAGCAGAAGTACTTGGCTCTTTTCCAGGGTCAGTGGATGGCAGGAGAGAGGGCACACTCTCCTCCAGTTGCACGGATGGGTGGGTGGTTCTTATATGTCTGTACAGGTTTGTTGTTGACCCTGCTCTAACGGATATTTTCATATTACAAATTCTGCACTTAGCTTTGCAGTCTCCAATATCACTGAAATGCAGCCAGATGCTGCTTCTTTTTCGGCTTTCACTCATTTCTTCACTCTTCTTTTTTTCTTCACGATGCGCTTGCATTTAAATCTGGCTCCTCGTCTGTCGCAGCGACAGGTACACAGAGCGTACCTGGCCTGTACCAACACTCTCTGTCTTCGGAGCGTCTGCCCCCTTCCTTCTTTCACATAATGGTACGATCCTAGTCCGATGTGGTGTTCGTGAACGAGCCGGCATTATAAGCCAAAGTTCTGTGTGCCCATATAAGTAAAGTCCCGCCCCTGCCGAATGGATTTTCAGCAGAGCTGAGCAGGAGCCGCTGAAGCTTCGGCTCTGCTCGACGGGCATCGGCTCCTCTCGTTCGCTTCAAAGCATCGGCTCTTAGAGCCGGCTCGTTCGCGAACGACACATCACTACTGCAAAGACTATGTATTGTGAGAGAGAAGCACTTCGATCACATTGCAGCAGAGCACACGAGCCAAAAATATTATTGAGTTATTCATGTATGGGTGACGGATATTTGGGTACGTCCTTCATAAACTTGGGTGGAATTCTCCATTCCATACATTATTTGAGTGCGTCATAAATGGTCTTATTTTTCAAAGCACACTATTAAGAGAGTGAGAGGTTGGGAGCATGCGCTGATAGCCGCCTGGATTGGGACCCGAGTGTACCGGGTCACACCTCAGCAACACACTGGAACAGTATTAGATTTTTAACGGTGGCTGGAGTGCCAATCCTGCCACCAACCCCCAAGTTTTTTCTGCAAGTTGGAGGGAATGCTTGCAGGGCTGGATGCAGATTAATGTTATACCCATGAGGAAGCAATTGCAGGTTAAGGGCATTGCTTAAGGGTCCAGTAGAGTAGGGTCACTACTAGCATTTAGGGGATCTGAAGGGTTTATTGTCGTGGCATACTGTAGGTCACGGCAGCCCGATTTTTCTCAAGACGGCACACGAGTCTTGGGAAGGCAACAGCATCAGAGTTTATAGTGTGATGCATACATGAACTCAAATCAAGTGAAATGAGTGTCTAAGGATGGACAAACCATACTTTTATTACAATTCTTATCTCCCAACACATTTTACTCTGTGCTCTGACTCCCTATCATTCCATTCTCCGCTATCTTGCCTCCAACTGGTTCCACCAATATTTTCCAGTTCACTGGGCACAGCATCTTTCCCATACATCACATATGCTTGACAGGGCCTAATCCCGCCTAGTACTGGTCCAGTTGTCGCCACCAATATGCACAACCTGAAGTTCATATCTCTTATCTGGAGTTGTGGAATTCACTCTCCCCATCCTTTAGTGCACACTTGACCTTCAGTCTATAATACATTGGTGGTTTCTAGCTTATTCAGATACATAAAAAATAACAGGTCTAAGCCTTTCCAGTTTAATTCTTACAGTGCTCATACTTAATAAAATACAATTCTTATTTAATTTATGTGCTCATGATTCGTTTTGAATACATATTAATCAATAGAAAGATAAATGTATCCCTCTATATTATTAAATAAATGTTTATCCCGATGTAAGATGAACCATCATGTAACGTCATAAAACAAATATATTCTGTCACTTATTATGAAATGGGCAACTTTTCAACATTAGAACATTTTTATCGAGAACATGCCATTCCTACTAACAAAGCTTGCCAATCTTACCCACTTCATTTCTTCAAAATAACAGTTGAGTTCTGAAGGTCCATAATGTCCTACTGTCCGTCACACTATTGGTCAGCCATTCCAGGTGTCTGTGGTTCTTTGTGTGAAGAAAAATTTCCTAATGTTTCTGCGAAATTTACCCTTAAGATGTTTCCAAGTGTGTCTCTGTGTTCTTAATGAAATCTTTTTAAAATAACAGTCTTGATTCACTGGACAAATTCCCTTCATCGTTTTAAATGCTTCAATCAGGTCTCCCCTTAATCTCCATTTACTTAAACTGCAAAGGCTCAGCTCTTTAAATCTTTCCTCATAACTCATCCCCTGTAGCCCTCAATCAGCCTAGTTGATCTTCTCTGGACTTTTTCCAGTGATGTTTTGTCTTTTTGAAGCCTGGAGACCACAATTGCACACAGGACTCCAGATGAGGCCTCACGAGTGTGTTATAAAGCCTGAGCAGAACCTCCTGGACTTGTACTCCACACATCAAGGCGCTATATAACCTGACATCCTGTTAGCGTTCTTAATGGCTTCTGAACACTGTCACTTTCAATTTTCAAATCTTCCATTGTGTATTAAACTCTCACATTTTTACTTCCTACATGTAATTCTTTACATTTCTTTACATTCATTTTCATCTGCCACAAATCTGCCCAAGCCTGTATGTTGTGCAAGTCCCTCTGTGATGATTCAACAAATTTCAGATTATCTGTCAATTCACCAAGCTTAGTTTCATCTGCGCCAGTAGCTTGTTACTGTCAAAGCGGAGATGGGCACCCTTAGCCCAAAGAAGGCACTCGGAGTCTCAGGACAGGCAGCAGAATCAAGTTTTATTATGCAATGCACATACAGACTCACTGTCAGTCTTCACAACCTCTGGTTCACCGTTTCCCCCTCCTGGGGACAGAGAGGCCAAACATCTTCCCTCTTTCATACACTAGAGGGGAGTAAAAAACCTCTTGCTGGCCAAATCAAGGGAGATGCAAGATGTATCCGTAGTACAAGTATACAGTAGGGCAAATATAAGTAGAAATAACAATAACACAATGGATTACAGGTAATCTAAAAATCAATATAAGACAGTTTAGAGCAACAACAGCAGATGATTACAGAATCCAGTGTTCTTCCCAGTCTTGTGTAGATGTCTTCCAGTGTGTAATTGTGTGAAATATTGCTATGACCCAGGAACTTTGTACACCATAGAGCAGGGGTGTCGAACTCTGGTCCTGGAGGGCCGCAGTGGGTACAGGTTTTCCTTCTAACCATCTCCTTAATTAGTGATCAGTTTTTGCTGCTAATTAACTTCTTATGCCTTTGTTTTAATTGACGTGACTCAGACCCCTTAGTTGTTTCTTTGTCCTTAATTAGCGGCCAAACAATAATGAGACACAAAACAAGCAGCCACATGACCAGCTCCCCTGTGCCCATCACACAATAGCTGAAAATAAAGAAGGGTGAAGGTCTCAGTAAAACAGACAATCAACAGTTTTGGAAATGTCTGCTGTGGCAGAACGAGAGCAACAACAAGCCATGGAATTAAATGATGGGTTCAATTAACAACAAGAATCAGCATCTCATTAAGAAACTGGTTGGAGTGAAATTGGTTGGAGTTTGAATCCCCAGTTTAATTGATAATCTGTTAGCTCACATCTAATAGTTTCACATCTAATTTCTGTTTGGCTGTCATTTAATGAAGAAAAGAATCAATTCAGGGGACTGAATCCTTAAAACAGGGCTAAAGAAAAGAAGTTAATTAGCAGTGAAAACTGGTCACTTGTTATGAAAAAGGTTACAATGAAAACCTGCAGCCACTGCGGCCCTCCAAGCCTGGAGTTTGACACCTGTGCCATAGAGCGTCCTCTTCCTGGGGAGCGGTTACCAGCACTTCACCCAGGAAGTCTTTAGTTTGCCATCTCTTTTCCCAAAATCTCACCAAGGAGAAAATCCAAATCCGAAGCTACAGATGCTTGTGGTTCAATAACTTGGATATTCATCTGTTTGACAGCAGATCTGGCAACAAGTGATCTGAAAACTGGCAACAGGCAGCAAAACACAAATACAAGACATCCAAGTATAACCAAGAGAATAATGTCTGCTTTTGTTAATAATGCTTTTCGTGTGCCCAGGTTGAAATGGCATTAATACCAAACTTTGAAATCCCTTCCTGCATTTTCTTTAACTTCTTTTCTAAGAGCTTTACGCTTGGCCATAACTTGTGTAAAAGATCCACCAGGTGCTGTGTTATTAGATATAAAAGTGCAACACTCCTCTCCTAACATATGGCGCACTCCTCCTTCTTCTGCCCACAGCCAGTCTAACACCTGCCTATTCTGCCATGTCATGTGACTGGTACCATCCAATTGCTCTCCTAATTCTGATAAGGCGGAGTCAGTACAGTTGATAAATCTCTGCTGATTATAATACAGATAATTAATCCACGCTGTGTTTCTATTAGGCGTAATCCACCCAAATACAGACTCAAGTCCTGATTGAATTTCATCCCTTGCTTTAAACTCATTTAGAACGCCTCTAGGTTGTCTTATTGTATCTAAGTAAACATTCAGCTCAGGCTCATGTGCTCTCGTAAGTTGCCTGTCTTGGGGTTACCCAACTGTAACCTCCTGGATGGCCATCACCATTGTGCACCTCCCAAACCAGTCATGTGGGAGAACATCTAGTAATCCATATTATGAACCACATAACCACCATCTGTCTGCCTAAGGTCTGTCCTGCACATTTACTGCTCTCATGACTAAGGAGGCACACGTCAAGTTCCACGTTTTGGTGCAGTTTCCTCCAAATCTCCACAACAGTACCAGACCCTTCCTAGTATAGCACTCAAACTCAGATTGAGTTATTTTGATGTAAGAGGGTGGTTTGCCAAATACCAGAACATTTACAATCCAGACACATTAATCCTTCCCTAGAGAAGTTTGATGACCCTTGCAGTAGGATACACCAATAAGGACAATATGTCTCTTTTGCCCTCAGACACAGCTGGCATGACTTTGTAGAATATAGAAATGGGACTACGACTACCGCTGGTTTTGCTTTCACACAACCAACATTCCTCCCTTGCTATCTCCTCAGTTGTGTTCATAGCCCATTTATAACAGTCATGTTTCTGGGCACACTCTCAGTGCCATTCTCATTTTCCTGTTCAGTTACACGACTTCTCTTGATTCTAGTCCCATAATCATTATCACTTTCCAGTCCAGCTGCCATTTCAGTCTTATTGTCCAGTTGCCTGTTGCTGCTCTCAAATGTCCCATTGAAAATCTGAGAAGTTAATAGTGGGAAGTCCACTCAATGCTCCTTCTCCTGGACTTGCTGGGTCATCATCATTCCTGGCAGTATCATCAAGGTCATGAGTGCTGCTGCCTGGTACAGCGTCATCACACGAGCTCCTTCTTGTCACATCATTATCAGGTACAGGTTGTCATTGTGGTGAGCCTTCGGAAGATTTGTTGAGAATTTCGATTAAAGGTCAATATGCTTTACTATTAATTTTAGTGCTCTTAGCTATGAAGAGCCGAGGCCTGGAGCAGCTTTACAAGGACACCATTAATTTTGTTAGAGAGGCCTCTTGCCTGCTTGTCCTTCTCACTTGCCTTGTTTTGAGTTTCTGAGAGTCGAGCTGTGAGCCGAGGTCATCATGATCTCCGAGGAATAAGCAGGCAGATTTTGTTTTGAGAATGCAGGAGCTGAGCTCTATCAGACCATTTTCTTCTACTTTTTAATATAGAAATAATGATAGAAAACACTCATGAGAAGCATATTGTTAAAAAACGCTTCTTTGACTCATCAGCAGCTTTAACACTTACAAACATTCTAAGCAATCAGTCCGTTTATAGTGCCAACTATAATAGCGAAGATAATGTAAATAGTAAGGTGGAAAGATTTAATACTAAGGTGAGAGCTGCTGTTGACTCAGTTGCACCTGAAAAGACAGCTGAAAAATCTTCTAGCATTGTTATACCATGGAAGACCCAAAGAGTGTCTGATTTAAAGAGAACATGCCGTAGAGCTGAGCGTAAATGGAGGAAGACTAAACTAACTATTGACTATGAAATATTAAAAGTTAAAATAGCAGAATACAATAACACAGTCCGTCTTGAGAGGTGCTGCTATTTCTCTAAGATTATAAATAACAATGCTAGTAATCCCAGAGTCATATTTTCGACGATTGATCGTCTGTTAAACCAGGTAACTCAAAGGAATGCCTCCTAAGTACATCCAGTAAAACCTGTGAGGCTATCGCTGTATTTTTCAATCAAAAAATTAATGATATTAGAAATAACATAGTATATCTCCCCAACACTAAGGATCCTCCTAAACCCCAGTATTCCGTAATAAACAAATTAAATTCTTTCACTAGGATAGATTTACCTGATTTACATAAAATCATTTCTCAAATGAAACCCTCCACCTGCGTCCTTGACCCAATACCAACAAAATTTTTCAAAGAAGTATCGGGTGTGCTTAGTGATAATGTTCTTGACATAGTAAATTCGTCATTAGATATGGGGGTCTTCCCAGACTGTCTTAAGACTGCGGTAGTTAAACCCCTACTTAAGAAAAATAATCTCGAACCCTCTGCTCTTGAAAATTATAGACACATCTCTAACCTGCCTTTCTTAAGTAAAATTCTAGAGAAGGCAGTCATTATACAGTTAAATGAGCACCTCAATAAACATGCTATTCTTGATAAATTTCAGTCAGGTTTTAGAACAAATGACAGCACAGAAACTGCACTCGTTAAAGTAGTAAATGACTTGCGGGTAAATGCAGACAGAGGCCATTTATCTGTTCTCATCCTCTTAGATCTGAGTGCCGCATTTGACACCATTGATCATAATATTCTTAAGAATCGCCTTAGTCAATGGGTGGGCCTCTCTGGCAGCATCTTAAATTGGTTTGAATCCTACCTGGCAGGGAGAAAATTCTTTGTTAGTTGTGGTAATTATAACTCAAAGACACATGATATTCTATATGGTGTTCCACAAGGCTCTATCCTGGGTCCACTGCTCTTCTCAATCTACATGCTTCCATTAGGTCAGATTATCTCGGGACATAACGTGAGCTACCACAGCTATGCTGATGACACACAGCTGTATTTATCAATAGCACCCGATGACCCCGAATCTCTTGATTCGCTAACATAATGTCTAACCTGTATCTCAGAATGGATGAATAGTAACTTTCTCAAATTAAATAAAGAGAAAACCGAAATCTTAGTGATTGGCAATAATGGATACAATGAGGCTATTAGAAATAAACTAGATGCATTAGGATTAAAAGTCAAAATGGAGGTAAAAAGCTTAGGGGTAACCATTGACTGTAATCTGAATTTTAAATCACATATTAATCAGATCACTAGGACAGCATTTTTTCACTTAAGAAACATAGCAAAAGTTAGACCACTTATATCATCGAAAGATGCAGAGAAATTAGTTCACACGTTTGTTTTCAGTCGGCTAGATTACTGTAATGCACTCCTCTCAGGACTACCCAAAAAAGACATCAATCGTTTGCAACTAGTGCAAAATGCAGCTGCTAGAATCCTTACCAGGAAAAGAAAATCCGAACACATTTCTCCAGTTTAGATGTCACTACACTGGTTACCTGTGTTATTCAGAAGTGACTTTAAAATTCTGCTTATGGTTTATAAAGCCTTAAATAATCTCGCCCCATCTTATATATCGGAATGTCTGACGTCTTATATTCCAAATCGTAACCTCAGATCCTCAACTGAGTGTCTCCTTAGAATTCCAAGAGCAAAACTTAAAAGAAGTGGTGAGGCGGCCTTCTGCTGTTATGCACCTAAAATCTGGAATAGCCTGCCAGTAGGAATTCGCCAGGCTAATACAGTGGAGCACTTTAAAAAACTACTAAAAACACATTACTTTAACATGGCCTTCTCATAACTTCACTGTAATTTAATCCTGATACTCTGTATATCCAATTCATTATAATAACTATTCATTCAAAATCTGTACTAACCCCTACTCTCTCTTCTGTTTCCTTTTCTGGTGTCCTTTTGGTGGTGGCGTGCGCCACCACCATCTACCCAAAGCACCATGATGTTCCAACAATGATGGATGGATCAAAAACCAGAAGTCTGTATGACCATCAGCATCAAGTGACTCCGTGAAAAACCCGAACTACAAAGAGGACTATTTCATTTATGTTAGGTAGAATGCCCAGAGGGGACTGGGCGGTCTCGTGGCCTGGAACCCCTACAGATTTTATTTTTCTCTCCAGCCATCTGGAGTTTTTTTTTTGCTTTTTCTGTCCACCCTGGCCATCGGACCTTACTCCTTTTCTATGTTATCTAATGTTATCTTATTTTAATTTTGTATTTTGTCTTTTATTTTTCTTTTCTTCATTATGTAAAGCACTTTGAGCTACTTTTTGTATGAAAATGTGCTATATAAATAAATGTTGTTGTTGTTGTTGTTGTACTGATAGAAGACGAAACAAACTGCGTGCAGGGCCTTTGTCTGTGTGAGTACAGGGCAGGCTCTCAAGATATCACATAAAATAGATACGCACTTATCTGACATGTAGATTTATTAGGGCACATCAACAGATTAGGTAATAAAATAAAAATACAATGTATTATGATGTTAGATACTTTGAGCACTATAGGGGCTTAAGAGTTGATTGTTGAAAGTTAGGGACATTTTCATGAACATGTGCTGTGACGTAAGTAGTAGCTTGGCCTCTGACAGACCACCGTGCAGCGGCGTGCCATGACTTAAGAGCGCTGCTGTCTGTGTTTGTGGGCTTTACTATTAGCACGCACATATATGTTTTAGATTAGCATTTAAGTTTATATGTCAATGCTTCTTTATACAGCTTAGTGATAATAATAATAAGATATAGTAGCACATATGAGTGAGCTTAAAGAATCAATTGTTAAAGGCTTGTGTTTTTCCTTCTTTCAAGTATGAAGCTCCGTGTCAAGGTCTCTGCAGCTTGGTCTTCATCAGTGAAGCTGTGTGCTGCCATTCACTGGCACAGTCACCTATTATGTCAGCCTTACAGGACACCAGTGTAACAAGCAATCATTTATTGAATTATTTATTAGGCAGTTCAGTTTTCTTATATGGATCAACTTAATTGATAAGCATTGAATTATTAAGAACTGATTAACTGAAAGGCCATCAATCTTAACAGCTCAGGATTAGGTCATGAGAATGAAAGGAGGTGTAGTCAGGTGATGCTCACTGCCAGGTGGCAAATCTGTCCTTCGAGCCAAAGTGGTTGTTATGAGAAGAAGGGTAGGGGAGAAGATTATTATGGGGATGTCTATGTGGGTAAGGGTATTGTTATGAGAATGTCTGGAACACCAGGTGATTGTTATGAGAAAAGGTGCTGAATGAGGTCATCATCATGAGAAACCCTGTACAGCAGATGATAGGAAACTAATGTGAGAGGGGGGCATTTTGTGATAAGATCTGTAATATATTCGGGGCTCTCCAAACAGTCGGGGCTCACTTCATGAACTAAGATGGCTTTATGTGCTCTGCAATTGTTTTCTATGCTGTGCAATAAAGTCTAAATTCTGACTGCCTTTCTGAAGTCTCTTCTCATTTTTTTCTGAAGATTTCTCCACAACACATTTTGTAGCACTTCCACCTGGACTTTACTGGTCTCCGGGGCCTGATCTGTGTTGTTCGTTATCAGGAATATCCTCAGCAGCATCTTCCTCATCTTCTAAAGGAGAATCATGGTGGCTGTAATGAGCAGCCCTTGGGACTGCAATACACTGGTTCATATGATACCAGGTCGAACTTCCCTTCACTTGGACAGCAGTTGGAGTTGCCCGTACAACTTCATATGGACCTTCTCGTCTTGCCTTGTTCCATTTCCTCCAGAACACTCTCAGGAAAATTTAATCCCCAGACTTGATCACACTTGTGGTCTCCTCAGCTGGCTCAGGCTCTCAATTCTTCTCCTGTAAATAGATAGTTTGATGGACAGCAGTTAAGTGCTTCATTTAATTTTTAATTTCTAATTACAGCTGTTTTGATGAAGGCCCCTTATAAGCCTCCCTGCAAACAGGCCTAGGCATCAGATGGCCAGTAATCACTTCATGTGCTGTTAGATGTGTTACTCTGTTAGTTTGCATGTGATAGCTCATTAAAGCAAGCGGCAGAGCATCTAACCAATTTATCTTCACTGTAGGACAAATTTATTTATTTTTTACTTAACTTAATTTTTCATTGTGGATGGTACACACAGCCAAGTCTCCGTTTAACACCCAATGCCTGCTAGTCTTGTTTCTCTGCTGTCTGAACAAATGCTGAGCCGTTGTCTGAGCTTATTACTGATAGAATGCTAATCTTTGGGTTGACCTCCCTAGTTAAACATTTCACAACTGTAGCTGCTCCTTGATCTGGTTACCTCCAGCCATCTGCTAAACTTGTCTCTTATTACAGCAGGTATCTCTGTTTTCACACCGTTCTTAGCATATCCACACAGTCCATTAGCAAGTGTCTAAATGGGCCCTCTGGTGTTGCTATGTGTCCTAATGGAGAAGTAATTCACTTTTTCACTTTGTGTTTGGCACAAATAAGGCATTCTGACAAAAATTTATCAACAGTAGCTTACAAATGAGGAGACCAACATCCTTAGTTTTTAATTCTCTTAACAATTTCCCCCACTTCTCAATGGTCAACACCATGTGCATCCGTTATTAGAAGATTTAGCAACACAAAAGGAGCAACAATTAGGCCATCACTAGAGCGCCATAATCCTTTGCTTGTCCTTCTCTGCACCTCTTTGATTCCTGTTCATACAGTCCTGCTCTCTCCTGCATGTCACTTATGTCTCTTTCAGTGACGCCAGGCTCAATAATCACAGGTGGAGCTAATATAGGAATTGGTGTTTCAGAAGCTCGTCTGTCTACCTCATCTGCCATGTTATTCCCTTCACTCACAAGTTCATTGCCTTTCTGGTGTGCTTGACACTTGGTCACCTCCAACTTAGCAGGCACCATCATAGCCCTGATCAGTTCTTCAATCTTCTCACAATGCTGTATAGGTGATCCATCGCTTTTCTTGAACCCTTTCTGTTTCCAAACTGCCCCAAAAGCGTGACGTACTCCATGGGCATAGGCTGAGTCTGTGAAGACTTTCACCATTTTATTCATCTCCAGCTTGTAAGCTTCAGTCTGTGCTTTAAGTTCAGCTAGTTGGGCAGAGCAGGGCTCTTTACAGCCTTGTGACACAAACACTTTAAACTGTCACTCTTTGTCCGTTCTATAATTCCAAATCCTCCATGGTCTCCTACCTGATCCCTATAACATAAGCCATCTATAAAACACGTGTGATCCTCGTTCTGTAGAGGCACAGACTCCAAGTCCAGACGTAGCCTGGTGATAACTAATGACTCTGCTATACGCTCATGAGGCTCACCTTCCACGGGCAGAAACTCTGCCATGTTTAGTGTGTCACAACTTTGGATGACACATCAGGATACGTCAGCAACTGAAAAGCAGATATCAGTCTAGCTGGAGTCAAAACAAATCTGCTCTGATTTATTAGTTCAACAATCTTGTGATGGGTGTAAATGATAACCCAGTGTTATAGTGGAGGCTTTATCACTGGCATATTGGACCTCTGCTAAACCCTAAAAGTAAGGTGGGTATCCTTGTGACACACTGACCAGCTTAGAGCTGTAATATGCCACTGGCTGTCACTTCCTGGCCTTACATGTCTCTTACATCAGCACAGAAGTGGCATAGCCTGAGTGGGCATTGCTCAGGTACAGCAGAAGATGCCTGTCCTAGTTAGATGAGGCCAATGCTGACGCTGACTTCATCTCCTGCTTAATCGAGTCAAACGCCACGTTAGCATCAATCATCCATTCCAAGTGATTTCTCAGATTGTGTAACCCTGCAGTTCTCATGATGTCTCTCAATGAGGCTGTTTTCAAAGCATACTCTGGACTCCAGTCTGAGCTAAAACCAGTCATCCCCAAGAACGTCGCCATCTGTCCCACGGTCGTTGGCTTAGGTGCCTTGCTTATCCCTCCCAGTTGCGGTGGAGCTATTGCTTCACTGCCTTGTGTGATAATCCTTCCTAAATACTCAGCCTCAGGTTCACAGTACTGCAGTTTAGCCTTTGAGACTTTATGTCCCCCTTCTGCGAGTTTCTCAAGCACTTTTATTGAATCTGCATGGCTTTGTTCCAATGATGCCAAGCAAAGCAACAAATCATCCACATACTGAATCAATGCACCATCCAGAATCAAGTCCTCTGTGTCAATTTTGAGAACCTGATTAAAAACATGTGGGGAGTGTTTGAACCCCTGTGTCATCCTCATAAAAGTCTGTTACTTCTTTTTATACGTAAAAGCAAACAGCGGCTGGCAGGCCTCAGCCAGTGGAATGATGAAAAACACTGAGCATAAATCAGTGAGTGAAGAGCGTTTTGTACTCTCAGGAATGTCTGTCAGTGACGCGTGGGGGTTAGGGATCTCTGCTGGCCAGTCCTGTACTCCCTCGTTCACCGCTCTTAGGTCATCTACTGACCTCCACTTTGATTTATCACCTTTCCAGACATGGAGCAGTCTCGTGTTACAAACACTTTGTGTCTCTTTTAACACTCCTGCCAGTAAAGCCCTGTTATCGTGCTCTCTATGCCTTCCTCTGCCTCAGGTTTACTGGCTCAACTGCTAGGCCCACATCCATGTCATGTGCAGACCACAGCTCCGTCAGGACTGCTCCTCCATGTCAAGCCTTAGCAGTTCTTGTTTTGTTTCATGCATTTCTAACTGTCGAGATGCTGGTAGTTCCACTACTTTGGGCACACCTTCCATGCTAGCTGCGTACTAAATTCTTATGTATTTTTTATCCTCAGACCGATTAATCATTATGTTATCTGTTGGGCTCCACCATGCTCGCTCTGTGTTCTTCATCACAGGCCCTAAGTCTTTGCTCACAAATCCCTCAGCTACTAGCAAAGTCACCTCTGGCAGAGCAGAAGGGTTTCTGAACCATTTCTTAGTGAATTTGTTCTGATCTATCTGCTTAGCAGCTCCCTGTTTCCTGATTATCACATAGCGTGTGACAAAAAGGACATTCTGAGGAGCAGTTTCAGGGAGCCATCTCCACTCCAACTGGCCATCGCCTCCATTATCATAAATCATCATGCAGCGAGGCTCCAGTTTAGATTTCCTGGCCCCTGGCAATTTCATTTCAATAAATGGTCCCCATTCTTTACAGAGATCAGCTCCAGCCTGACTGATGGAGTAAGGTGGCTTGTCCTCTGCCAAGTAAACTGTTGTCACAATGGTTTGCAATGTCATTTGTGTCTGACCACCATTTGAAACAATGCATACCCTGTCTGGGATACACCAGATAGTCATATTTAACTTACACAGCTCGTCTCTTCCCAGTAAATTTACAGGTGAACAGTCAGAAACCAGTATGGCAATTCTAGTTATTTTATTATGTATGTGCAGATGCACAGGAGCCATCAGTGGAATTAATTGTGTTTGTCCCATCTACCGTCTTAACATGCATTTGCACCCCCTGTTAACATTGGATATTGACCTTCCCAAGTAGGATTCTCTGGGCCCCCCTAAAAGTCCTGATTAAATCCCAGCCAAGCATTGGTGGCCCCTGAAGCAGCCTTCTGCTGATTCCAGTTTTTCTGACTGAAATTCTGCTGGGAATTAGACTGGCGATTTTGATTATTCTGGGCAGACTGATTACCCTGTAGCCCATGGGTTTACCTGCAGTTTCTCCTGTTATGTCCAGGATGGTCACATCCCCAACAGACACCAGGTGGTCCTTGTAGTGGCTTAGAATTTCCACCCTTTTTATGCTTTTGCTGTCCCTTTCCCAAACCAGGTTGCTGGACATATATATTAACAGGGGTCAGAGCCGGTGCCGCTGGGGGTGTTCTGGCAGCTGAAGGACGAGGGGTCGGAGGTGGAGATACCACGGGTGCCATTACTGAGTGCTCCTCTGCTGTATTCATTTCTGGGGCACAGACCACCAGAGCCTGTGTTTTCCTTTTGTGTTTCTCTGTCATCTCCCCCTGCTGGAGGTGAGTCAGCTTTCTTTGGACTTCTATTTCCCAGTGACTTGACTGTTTCTCGTCTCTGTGATTTTGTCCACAGGACTAGCCACGTAATCACAGAACTCCGTGCATGACTTGGTCTCTCGGCCCACAGTGTCCTCCAGCCTGTGTCAGATCAGCTCAGGTAATGCAGTTCTCACTGTCCTTCTGAACAGAGCAGTCATCATTGGGTGCCCCTCCGGATCTTTTTCTGTTTCTTGTTTGCAATTTCTGTCCACAAAAGCGACCAAGTTTTCTGAGTCTCCAATTGGCTCTCCATTTAGCATTTTTGGGTCACATTTCAGTGGATATTCCTCTCTATTGACCCTCCATGTGTTGGAATAAGTATTAAAAGAGACCACCTTATACATAGTGGTGCCTGTAACTGTAGCCAGAGTTGATTTTCCCAGTAAGTACTCCATTTGGCTGGTGCCCCCTATCCTTGAAAACAGTGCTTTCATATTCCCTCTAGCCAGCAGCTTCTCCATCGTCCACCAATAACCATACCCCCCACCACCCCACCAGACCCTCCAGGTCCTGCGTTCCCCATGGCATGTACTGACCTCTGTCTCCTTTAATCAATACTGATAATTGAAATTTACTGACTCCTGGGATTTCTACACCATTTTAGTTTAAATTACCTCTACTCAAATGCCCAGCACTCCCCTCTGCATTCCACAGTTCACCTGTGGGAACGTCCATGCCAAGTAACCCTCACCATTCTGCCCTTCTCTTTATTTCTTTCCCTAATTCCTCGACAAAAGTCACTCCTCCTGGGGACCCCCGGCTCGATGGTTGTTTATTTCTTAGTTTCCTTTTTAACTCCTCAGCAAATGGATGTGTTAGCTGGGGCCTTTTGACATTGTGGCCCTCTTTCTCTATCCTTCCATCTTATCATATTTCTTATCAGACCGTGCTGCTGCTCACTGTTTTCATTCTCTCCTATTTCTCATGTTACTATTTACTCATCTTCTTCCTCCCAATCGTCTGAGTCAGCTACTAGTAACCCTTCCTCCTCATCACTTATTTCAAGTTCCCTCCATCTTTTAGGCTTTCTACTCCTTATTGATTTACTTCTTTGTATTCTCCTCTTTATGACGGGTGTGCAGGGCCTCAGTCTCCATCCTTCTTTTTTCTTGGCCCCTTCTAATCTTATTGTTGTGTCTTTTCCTCATTTGGAAATTCACAGAGAGTTCCTATAATCTTACATCTTTCCTCCAATATGCCCCTCCGTTAGCCCTCCTCACATTCTCTTAGTATTCTTCCAGTTTTCTGATAGCGATCTAACATATCGCTCATGTCTTTATAATCTGCTGCCCTCTGTGTGCTTCCCCCTATCATCTCCTCATAATCTGAATCCTCCTCTGTCTCTTTGTCTACCTCTGCTTTTTGACAATCGCCGTTCCCTTGCCAGTATCTCTCCTTTTTAAACTCTGCCTTTCTCCTCCGTTCGGGGGTCCTTTTCTGTTTTTCTCCCCATATTGTTTCCTCACTGCTAGTCTTTATCAGCAGTTCTGTGTCTGCTCTCTGCCATCCCTGTCTGTGTTTCCTGCTCCTCCTCTCACTCGCCAGCTTCACTCATCCTGTAATGTTCACTTTCACTGTCATTAATGGACTTTCTAATGCAGCATCTGCCGGCGGGGCAAAGGGAATCTGCCGTCTCCCCACCTCCTCCCTGTCCTCCTCTAGCAGCTCTCTGATTTTATCAGCGCTGCTTCTCTCTTTGATGCTTCGCCCAACTACATTTACATCATCTCCAATTCTGCCTTTCTTTTCTTCTGCCTTTTTCTGCTCGTGTCTTTTGATTTATAATTATGAATACGCTCTTGCATATCTTTACACACTGCCATGTTAAATGATCCCAATTTAGACCACTCAGTACCAAGATTTCTCACTCTTTTATGACACTTTTTGTGACAGGTCTATGTGTCTTATTTATACTGTTTGATTTTTCATCCCAAGACCTCAACGGGCTCCTGAACCTCCGCCATTGCTATTCCCTGCAGTCTCAGACTCCATGTTGCAAGCTTTAACGTTGAATTTTTGCTCAAATCTGCATGTGTTTCTTAAATGAGAATTAATGTGATGTCAGGCTAATGTAAGTTGGGATCCACAGAAATTGGACTCATTACAACCATCTATTCATTCATTTCTCTAACCCACTTCATTCTTAGCAGGGTCACTGGGAAGCTGGAGTCCATCCCAGCAAGCATAGGCAGGAAAAATCCCTGGACAGGACTCTAGTCCATCAAAGGGTGAACACACATACATACACACAGGCCCCTCCACCTAACCTACATGTGTTTGGGCTGTGAGAGTAAACTGTAGCACCAAAGTAAAGTTAGGCTGACATGGGGAGAACATGCAAACTCCATACAAGGAGAACTGGGATGAGCTCATTTCATTTCTGCAAAACGTTTATTCAGCCAAACTTATGTTTCTGAACCAGATTAAGCCATAATTGTGTGATCCATAATGCTGATGATATGAATAATTCACTAATCCTCCTTTAAGCTCACAGAAAACATGACATCAATCGGGCTGATCTGAGACAGCGGTCAGTCAGCCAACAGAGAAGAGGGCGGCACTTGAGAGAATGGCGCTCGGTTAATAACCTGTTACTGTTACTTAGTGCCAGAGAAAATAATCAAAAAAATCAAAAGAATCCTAATTGATTTTAGGAGGTTTAAGAATGACCTGGAACCACTTAGCATAAATGGAGAGAAAAAAGAAACAGTCTGCAACTTTACATTTTGGGAACTTACAGTCATATGAAAAAGTTTGGGACCCCCTCTCAGCCTGCATAATAATTGACTCTCCTTTCAACAAAAAAGATAACAGTGGTATGTCTTTCATTTCCTAAGAACATCTGAGTACTGCGGTGTTTTCCAAACAAAGATTTTTAGTGAAGCAGTATTTAGTTGTATGAAATTAAATCAAATGTGAAACACTGGCTGTGTACAAATGTGGGTCCCCTTGTAATTGTGCTGATTTGAATGCCTGTCACTGCTCAATGCTGATTACTTACAACACCAAATTGGTTGATGAGCTCATTAAGCCTTGAACTTCATAGACAGGTGTGTCCAATCATGAGATATTAAGGTATTTAAGGTGGTCAATTGCAAGTTGTGCTTCCCTTTGACTCTCCTCTGAAGAGTGACAGCATGGGATCCTCAAAGCAACTCTCCGAAGATCTGAAAACAAAGATTGTTGAGTCTCCTGGTTTAGGGGAAGGCTACAAAAAGCCACCTGAGAGGTTTAAACTGTCAGTTTCAACTGTAAGGAATGGAATCAGGAAATGGAAGGCCACAGGCACAGTTGCTGTTAAACCCAGCAGGTCTGGCAGGCCAAGAAAAATACAGGAGCGGCATATGAGCAGGATTGTGAGAATGGTTACAGACAACCCACAGATCACCTCCAAAGACCTGCAAGAACATCTCGCTGCAGATGGTGTATCTGTACATCGTTCTACAATTCAGCGCAATTTGCACAAAGAACATCTATATGGCAGGGTGATGAGAAAGAAGCCCTTTCTGCACTCACACCACAAACAGAGTCGGTTGTTGTATACCAATGCTCATTTAGACAAGCCAGATTCATTTTGGAACAAAGTGCTTTGGACTGATGAGACAATAATGGAGTTATTTGATCAGAACAAAAAGCTCTTTGAATGGCGGAAGAAGAACACTGCATTCCAAGAAAAACACCTGCTACCTACTGTCAAATATGGTGGAGGTTCCATCATGCTGTGGGGCTGTGTGGCTAGTTCAGGGACTGGGCCCTTGTTAAAGTCAAGAGTCGGATGAATTCAACCCAATATCAACAAATTCTTCAGGATAATGTTCAAGCATCAGTTACAAAGCTGAAGTTATGCAGGGGTTGGATATTCCAACAAGACAATGACCCAAAACACAGTTGAAAATCTACAAAGGCATTCATGCAGAGAGAGAAGTACAATGTTCTGGAATGGCCGTCACAGTCCCCTGACTTGAATGTCATCGAAAATCTATGGGGCGATTTGAAGCAGGCTGTCCATGCTCAGCAGCCATCAAATTGAACTGAACTGGGGAGATTTTGTATGAAGAATGGTCAACAAGACCTCCATCCAGAATCCAGACACTCATCAAAGGACAGTGTCTAGAGGCTGTTATATTTGAAAAGGAGGCTCAACTAAGTATTGATGTCATATCTCTGTTGGGGTGCCCACATTTATGCACCTGTCTAATTTTGTTATGATGCATGTTGCATATTTTCTGTTAATCCAATAAACTTAATGTCACTGCTGAATTACTACTGTGTCCATAAGGCATGCCAGATATTAAAAGGAAGTTGCTACTTTGAAAGCTCAGCCAATCTTTTTTTATTTTCTTCTTTCAGCTGCTCCTGTTAGGGGTTGCCACAGCGGATCATCCTGCCAATGATGAACAAACATCCAAAGAATTAAGAGGGGGTCCCAAACGTTTTCATATGACTGTATCTGATGGACGACTAAATACTACATCATTGATCAAGAAGGCATAGCAGCGGCTTTTGCTGTCTCAGAAAATTTTAAAATCTGATTTGCGTTTCAGGTAAGGTAATGTCGTCTTTTTGCATAATACTGTACAATATTTTATTAGACAGTTTCCACGGATTTCACTGATTAACTGTCTGACACACTCACTCTCTCTTTGCTATTCCTCCACTTCAACTCCCTTATCTTAGCTGCTGCTGTGTCGCTCGCTCCTCTTTCCTCAGATATGCCGATCATCTTCACGCACTGCCACCTTCACCTCTTGATCTGCTGGCATGATGGCTGCCATCCTCTGTTTCTCAGACATGAAGTCCGTGGCTGATCGGCTGTTCAACGCTAAGCGCTTCTAAAGCTTGCGGATCAATGTATCCAGAATCGCGAGATCCCATTGGAATCCGATGTTCTAATCCTCTGGTGTGAGATCTCCATAAAGCGCAAGATGGAATCCGGTCAAAGATCCAAGATGATCTCATTTCTCTTTCTGGAACAGACCTCTCGTTTTAAGAATGAGTTTACTTCAAATGCGCCTCTGCATTGTGTGTTGCACTGTCGCCCATCGCCCTGAAGATGGCACTGTTGTGCAAGAAATGAACTCAGTAAAGCCGACCTCCATCAGATTTTTAATGTTTTTAAAATTAGTATCGCTAACTCGACTTAGTTGTCATCGCTCAGATTTTCACGACAGGCTAAATGCAGTTTCTTATTTAGAAATGAATTTCTCTTCAGAGTATTTATCTGTTTCTTTTTCCCGGTTTCAGGCCCTTGGACCCCCAGTGTGGCAGTCTACAGCCTTTTTAAAGTGACCACCCAATGGCTCATCTTTGTGATTCAGTTTTTAGAGGAGCCGTCATGACTGCCATGAATCATGTGGATTACTTCTCTGCGATATGATTTAGCACCTCGAACAAAAACTGGAAATGTATGAACATTCATTTGTGTTCCTGGTTTGAGTGTGAAATATTTGATTTACGGCGTCTTTAATGCTGTCTCTCGGTGTCTGCGCTGTACGACT
Organism: Erpetoichthys calabaricus; assembly: GCF_900747795.2. Classification (NCBI taxonomy): domain Eukaryota; kingdom Metazoa; phylum Chordata; class Cladistia; order Polypteriformes; family Polypteridae; genus Erpetoichthys; species Erpetoichthys calabaricus. Next base: position 355,866,093 of record NC_041394.2, on the reverse strand, counting down.
CTGATGACTCGCGTTCTTCAGGCAGGTTCAGTTTTCAGGTTCCACTCTGGCGTCCCCCTGTGGCTGCAGATTTTTATCCGTCCCAAATTCTTCTTTTATTAGGAGTCCTACATTAAGCTGTTACTGTTCTTGTATCACGATGAAGCAGAGACAACAATCTTGTAAAGATATTAGGCAATTTAAACTTGTGGCAAAGGCTTCTCACTAAGATATTCAATGGGACAAAGGTTTTTCCAATTTAAAAAAAATGTAAGGGAAGCCTTATCTTGTGTCAGAAACATTTACAGTATATACTTTAAAATAATTAAATAAATAAAAACTCTGAATTCATAATAGATATATCCTAGCTGATTTTTTTTTCATCAGTTGCAGATTGATCATGCTAAATTTTCACTGATTGAAGTTAGGATTAGGTGCATTAGAATTTGTTTTAGTATTTGGTTCTTTTTTGATTTTCTGATTATATTTGCCATTATTTACTACATTTACATTGCATTTACTTATTTGGCTGACCCTCTCCGAGGCAATTTACAACTTTTGAGGTACAATCAGCTCCATTTCTTTTGTTCTTTCAGTTGTTTTCCAGGTGAAGTGTCTCGTTCCTGGTCACACTGGTGTCAGTAGTGGGATTTGAACCTGCAGCCTAAGAGTTTAAAGTCCAAAGCCTTAACCACCACACCACATCACACACTGTAAAAAATGTTTTGTTGGATCAACCTAAATAAATTACTTCACAAGGTAAGCAATTTAATTGATTTCTTTCAAATTTTAAAAAGTATTTGCGTAAACTTAATTCATTTGAGTTTGTTTTAACCTTTTCAAAAACTTGAATAAAAGCAAAAAAATGTATTTAGCTCAAACCAAATTTCTTTAAAAACTCAAATTAACTGTGGTGGGCTGGTGCCCTGCCCGGGGTTTGTTTCCTGCCTTGCGCCCTGTGTTGGCTGGGATTGGCTCCAGCAGACCCCCCATCACCCTGCAGTTAGGATATAGCAGGTTGGATAATGGATGGATGAACTCAAATTAAAATTTTGTCCATTATTGTATTCACTGTAATGCCAACTTAAATTCTTAATTGGACTCAACTAAATATGTTTTTTATATGGTGTTGAATTCACTGTTTGTTAGGATGAAATTGTTCTTAATAAAACAAACCACAACAATGTTTTGCTTTAAACAATGGATGCAAATTTATTTTAAAATTAGTGCTACATTTTGTACAGTGCCTTCAAACATGAAACATATTTTTAAACTGATCTAATGGTGGTGAATGTTACTGAACCAGCTATAGCAAAACTCTTTTAGATTTATTACTGAATATTTGCAAAACAAAAATCAATTTTTTGGTCATTCCTTGAACATGTTTTTTCTGTAAATATTCAGAACAAACATTTCACAAAAAATACATATATATACATATTAAATACACAATATATTTTATAAACTTTTCACAAAAAATGTTTATAAATTATACATAAAATATCTATTTGAAATAATTATATATACATATATTAAATACACCTTATATTTTGAACATTACATAACATTATATAGTATACATATATATATTAGTCACAAACTCGAGACAGAGTAATATAAAGGTTTGGGGCAGCCACCCGTATAATTTGGTTTCCTGGCTGTAAAGTTGCTTTTCAAAATAATACAGCACTGATGTGCACAAAACCGAGTCCAAACAGAACTGAGGGATTAGAGAAAAGGTGGAGGCTTTTAAAGGAAGAGACAGGAAGTGAAGTCAAAGGGGTCAGACTCATGTAGGTCTTCTGCCATTGGTGCGAGCCCGGACGTGACATCACAGGGGGCTGAGCCGGCAAAGTCTCCAAAGCGATTTTTTGCTTTAGACTAAATAGAAGAAGTTACATTAAGCGACAGCAAGGTTTTTCAATTTGAACTAAGGCAAAAAATTACGTTAGGTGAACAAACATATTAATATAGTTCGTTACAACTACTAAAATTACCTTAAATCAAAAAGATCCCTTTTTCTCTTTTTAGAGTGCAGTGTCTGCCTAGTGGTAATCACATGAGTGGGTGGCACTACAAGAGCTGGCCTTTGGCTGTCAGTGTCACTTGTCATCATGTATACTCGTGTCTATGTGTTCATTGGACCCTTTTCCTACTCCTCTGGTAAAATCTAATGTATCAGATATAAGTCCACTTATTGCTGATGTCATTAATCACTCTCTCCAGAGTGGCTTAGTCCCACTGGCCTTGAAAACTGCAAAAATTAGACCTCATTTAAAAAAATCCTCTTTGGATCCTGAAGTGATAGCAAACTATTGTCCGATCTCCAACCTTCCATTTTTGTCTAAAGTTTTGGAAAAGGTTGTTTTGGTCCAGCTTCAGGATCACCTCAAAAAATTAAATCTGTTTGAAAAATTTCAATCTGGTTTCCGAACTTCTCACACTACAGAGACAGCCCTGGTCAGAGTCACCAATGACCACCTGATGGCTGCTGACCAGGGGTCTCCATCACTTCTTATCCTCCTGGACCTCACAGCTGCATTTGATACAGTAGATCATAATATTCTCCTTCATCATCTTCACTATACAATTGGACTTTCTGGCATTGCTTTGGAGTGGTTCGAGTCCAGTCTTACAGACAGGGCTGCGTATGTGGCCTTGAGGTGATGCTAAATCTCATACTCACACTTTCACCTGTGGGGTCCCACAAGGATCAGTCCTTGGGCCGACCCTCTTTAATATCTATATGTTACCCCTGGGTCACATCATCCACAAGCATGGAGTTTCATTCCATTGCTATGCCGATGACACGCAGCTCTATGTGTGACTGGATTCGATTTCTCTTACACCTCCATCAACTCTTTCCTCTTGCTTGTATGAGATTAAGGCCTGGATGTCCAAGAACTTCCTCAAGCTGAACAGCACCAAAACTGAAGCTCTTTTAATAGGCACTCCCCATCAACTTCGTTCCTCTGTAAATTGTATTTCCTTTTCTGACTGTACCATTACCCTCTACCAAACTGTTACAAATCTGGGTGTCAGGTTAGACTCCCATCTGTCATTTGATACACATGTCCATCACCTTTGTAAAACTGCATTCCTTCATCTTCAAAACATAGCCAAACTCCGTCCCTACCTCTCCCTCTGTGATGCTGTAAAGCTGGTTCATGGCTTTGTCTCCTGCAGGCTGGACTATTGTAATGCACTCCTCATCGGGATACCCAGCAAGAGCCTTCAAAAGCTCCAACAAATTCAAAATAATGCTGCAAGGATCCTGATGAGGGTGCGGAAATATGAACACATCTCACCAATCCTTCGGTCACTTCATTGGCTCCCTATTCACCTCCATATTGAATACAAACTCTGTTTGTTTACTCACCAGTGTATTCATGGAAATGCTCCACAATATCTTAAAGAACTCCTTATATTACAATCCACTACAAGAAACCTCCATTTTACAAATACCTATCGCCTTCGCCCCCCTGTGACCAAACTTCATACAATGGGTGACCGAGCCTTTGCAGTTGCTGCTCCACGGCTCTGGAATGTTCTACCAGAGAGCCTAAGAACACGGCAGATTGTGGTCTGTTTTAAAAAACAACTAAAGACTTTTCTATTTAGGAAAGCTTATTAACAAGAATGCTATAATTATTGTTGTTTTATCTCTGTTTTTATATTGCTTTGCCTTTGTTTAAACTTTTTATGTTGCACTTTCTGCAGTGGGTTGGCACCCTGCCTGGGATTGGTTCCTGCCTTGTGCCCTGTGTTGGCTGGGATTGGCTCCAGCAGACCCCCGTGACCCTGTGTTCAGATTCAGCGGGTTGGAAACTGGATGGATGGATGGATGTTGCACTTTGAGATTTACTGCTAATGTAAGTGCCCCTATAAATAAAATGCATTTTTATTATTATTACTCTGCTTGTCATTTGTTATCAGTGTTCAGCTGCATTACTGGTCAACAGTTTTAGAACACCTCAGTTTTTTCAGTTTTTATGGAATTGTACGCAAATTAATGTCTTAATGCTTCATAAAATCAATGCCTAGAACAAATAAACAATGGAAAATAAAAAGAAAAGTCAAGGAATCATTAAGTGTATAAAATATGAAAATATTTGATTCCTCAGCGTAGCCTGCACCTTTTACTGATATAACAGCCAAACTGTGGTAACCCTTTTAGATTCAGAATGCCAGTCACTCTGTCCAAGTCACCAACTCTGTCTCCAGCAGAAGACCCCCAGACCACCACACTTCCTCCTCCATGTTTGACAGTTGGTGTCACATACTGAGAACCTTCATGTCACCAACTCGATGGGACAGAGCTGTGTGTGAAGCTGTGGTGCTGTGAGGCGCCTGTGGTCACTCAAGCTGATGATCGTCAGAAATTCCTCTTCTGATTGGCTGGTGACTTTGCCTCTGCCACATCTCTTCCTATCAGAGTGTCTTCCAGTTTCCAGTTGCCTTTGGACTGTGTAGGACACCACTGGACTCAAACACACTTGGATTTTTTTTTGCAGTTTCTCTAAATGAAAGGCCTTCATTTCTAAGAGTAATAATGCTCTATCTCATTTCATTTGTTAATTAAAAAGTACAAAGGTCATGATCTGCTGTTTTCAGAATGCAAAATAAGAGAAGAAATAAAAAGGAAAGTGAACTAAACAGGTAGAACAATTTAAGATGAAAATGACTCACTGATTGTGGAACTGGTTGGAACAAAAACCTGCAGCTAGAGGAGGGCGCCAGAACTGAATCTGAGAGCCACTGATGTAGGATGTTAGTGCGGGGACTCAGACTGAGGAACAGAGGAACAGAACTGAGAGGAAGGCTCCAGACGTGCACCTGCAAAGTCAAATTAGATTTTATTGTGCATAAATAAATAAACACAATCATAAAAATCCAAAAACGAGGCAAGCAAAATTACCCCTTTTATTGGCTAACTAAAAAGGTTACAATTTGTAAGATTTCGAGGTAACTCAGGCCCCTTCTTCAGACAAAATGTAATCATTAAGATTAAGATTTCTATAAACTGGAAAAATAACAAACAAACAAAAAAAATCTTCTTTCCAAAGACTTTACACTCTACAGTTCTGCAACGTAACAAGAAAAACAGGAACAATCCTAGCAGGTTTAAAGAAAATTAAGCACCAGCAGCAAAGATTCTTCTTTATGTGAGAGACAGAGCAGGACTATCATCCAGCACTGGAAGTGACCGACCCTAAACTGAAGCCCCCCGTTTGAATGGCTTAAATGCCCTACGCGTGTCCCGAGTGATGGTGCACGCGCCTCCATTAAATCTTGGAAAGTTGGGCGCGCGTGCCCGCTCAAATCCTTCCGAGCCGCCAGCCCGTTGCGCGTTCGCGTATCCTCCAGACTGCCGCTGCCCGCTCAGTTCGCTTTTCGCAAGCAGCACAATGTCCTCAAATTTCAGCGCCCCGTATCCCTGTTATCTCTACAAGTACATAGGAGCTGGATACGTTGGCTGTAGGTGCTTCCAGTCCCTTATGCAGATACAGCATTAGGAAAGTTTATGAACACGTTGAAAATAACCAGCTTTCAGTAAGTTGCGCCATAGTAGACGAATCCGATTTCCTTGAAATGCTGTTATTAAAAGACGTCTAGTTTTAATTAAGCTGCATGTGTACGCTATTATTTGGTTCCGTTTTATTGTAATAATGTACGTATTAATAATGTATATCGTCCACTCGGTTCTGTCAGCTAGACCCGCCCCCCTGCGCCTGCTTGAGTCTGTATATATGTATGTGGGAACACCCTATCTGCTTCGCGCATGCGCATTTTCCAGGCATGCGTGCTCTACCTCCCAGTGTCTGACGCTCCCCGAGGAGCAGATCGAGAAGTGGGCGGCGACACGCTGGCCAGTTTCCTGAAGCTCGACTGCACAATACGATTCATGGAGAAAAAAAGGTATGTGCTTACGTGACATATGAAAGAAATAGAGGGAATTTGTTAAAATCGTGCCCGATGAGCAGTACTTTTTATCGGCAGGCTGTAGCTGTCTGCCGCATCGAGCCTTGCAGCTGTGCTCCGCTCAGTTCATATCCTCATATATACTACAAAGAGCCCGGCTTGTTTGTATTCCTCTGTTAGTAGTCCTTTGGGTTAGCCGCACGACTTGAGCTCAGTGCTGAACTCTTAACGTGAAGACGAGATACTCGTCGAGTTCGGAGATTTTTTTTATTCTATCAGGGTGCGTTTGGTGCAGATTGGTCTAAAACTCGGTTTGTGTGTGTAGTCAGTCAGTCATTTTCGAGGTGATGGCCGGGAAATTAGAGGACAGTCCAGCAGCACCCGACGGCGGATCCCCTTTATTATCTGTCGCTGTACGTCCGCCGCACGAGTGTCCCATTTGCACGAATTTATATTTGTGTCTGCTCTTTTAAACATCGCTATTGTGAATGTAATTCAAGGAGGACGAGCTGCATTCTCAACAAGTTATTTCACCGTCAAGCGTTAAAAAAAAAAAAAGGAAAATTCAAGTGGGCTTCATCGTCATACCATCTTTATACAGCGGGGAAAACAAGTATTCAACGCGTCGATTTTTTTTTTTCGGTGCATATATTTCTAATGGGGCTATTGATATGAAATGTTCACCAGATGTCGGGTAACAATCCAAGAAATCCACACATACAAAGAAATCAAAACAAATAAGTCCATAAATTATGTGTAATGAAGTCAAAAACGATGGAAACCTCCACAAAAGCACATTTCCAAAAGCAATTGCTATGGCAATTGTATTATCCCTTCTTCTTGTTGAAGTAATCTGTCTTCATTTTTGAGAATTCTCTACATTTGTCGATTACCTGAATATACAGAGTTAAGATTAACAGAAACGGGAGGCACAGGCTCTATGCTTGTTTTTGGATTCATGGCAGCCATTGACGATGATAAAATTTTTTTTTTGTATGTATATATTTTTTTCGACATTGGTGTGCTTTGCAAAATGGAGAGCACACTAAATGGACTCGCTCATATAAAGTGGAATATTTTAGAAAGAAGGTTTGTGCCTGTACTGGTTACTCGCCTTATCCCAGTTATGTTTGTACTTGCAAGCGTACTTAATAATGCATCTGGTCAGGATGTCTTCCCTATATGTCTTCAGCCATTACAGAAAGTTGAGTCGCTGCTGTGCTTTCTTGGTCAAGGAGGTGGTATTGATAGACCACGTCAGGTCCTCCACCAGGTGCACACCATGAATTTGGTGCTTTTCACCCTCTGTAGCACAGGTACAGTGGAGTGTGGGAAGGTGGGTCTTCCTGGTCCATGAACAATTCTTTAGTTGTCTCATCATTGAGAGACAGGCTGTCACCCTAGCGCTGGTCTGCCTACTGCGTATCAGGCCTTGTTCAGTGTCCAGCTCAACATCCCTGCCATTTCTCACTTTTTATGCACAGTACCCCACAGTGTTTCCCCCTTTATGTTGTGTGTGTGTGTGTAACACTTTGAAGAAATTTTCCACCCAAAGATGTCTTTTTTTCCTCTTTCTCTCGTCTTGTTTTCCGTGCCCTGTATTCTTTGTAGTGATTGCTTAGAAAACTTGCAAATCTCAGGTTTTTATAGAGAATGGAGATAACACAATTCCTGATATGATCGGCACCTCTGAAAATTTAAACTAAAAACGGCAAACAATATGCAGACATCCACAACAATAATCTCGATTACTGATAATCACATGGCAGGAATCCAACTGTATGATCACAACGTCTTAGAATCCTACTAGAATATCAGTAGCCTCCTAGCGATATGTTTACCCCCAGATAAACATTGATTTTTTTTTCAATAGAAATAGTTACATGTGGCAGAATCATATAAATGTTTAAATGTCACCATAAATACAGTAGTGTAAGGTCTGCCAAGTTTCCACTGCTGTACTGATGCTGATAGACTACACAGCCTTCATGTGACGTTTTGAAACAGTCGCCAATTCACAGCTCGACATCTCAATCAGGACAGTAGACACAGGCTTCTTTTCACACTTTTTAAATATTTTTTTCTGTTGTTTGAACATAACAGGGTAGAATGTTGGTTCCTGATCCTCACAATCGATGTCCCCATTGTCTTAGCCACAGCACAAGGCTTGGTGACCTCCACATTCCTCCTGGCACAAACCTTGACCGTTGCTGCATTGTGCACAGTGCTTAGAGGGCTGACATCTTTCTTGTCCTTAATCACAATCCTCTTTACATTTTGCTCTGCACCTCCTTGCACCCCAGCGAACCTTCAGATCAACCAGATTCACAGGGCATATGACAATGAGTCCGTCATATCAGTTTCACTGTCTGTGTCAATGTCTGGTGATGGATTCACATTGTCAACGCTATCACTCGTTCAGCTAATGGTTCACTTTCAGCTTCTTCTAAAACTGGCTTTACATCCTTGTGTTTGTACGCCATTGTATTTCGGTTGAAGGCTCTACGTCACTCGTGAAGATTGTTGAGTTATCTTAGAGTGGTAGGTGTTTTGCAGTGTGATGTTCTTTCATTCACTAGCTGGCAGCAGAGTTCTGTCCTGTGAGTTATTCAGGCTTAACACTGTTACACAGAGCATTACACATCACCATGAGTGTGACTCGGGCTTAACCACATTTACATAGAAGTCTGAGCCCGTGTCACACTGGGGGTTAAGGCCAAGGAGGTTAAATGAACCAGTCCTCTTGTGGGCAAAAATGAGGACACGCTTTTAAATTAACAGCCCACCTCCACCTTACTCATTGGTCAGGAGTCCTGCTCACTAACAGCTGATATGTTGGCTCCTATGCTGCTTCACGTTAGAGAGGACAGCTTAGCCAAAATTCTGACAGTTTTGGTAGAAAAGAGGTGTAATGTATTAGTATGTACTTTTCTAAGTGAAACGTAATTTTAACCAATGTTACTCCTAAATAATTCTGAATGCTGCTGCGACTCTGACCCACTGAAGTGCTTATCAATGCCTTGTTACTCAAACAGATTCAATAGCAGGTGTCCACCTCACTCAGGCCACCGCTTCTGCTAAAGGAACGCAGCACTACAAGACACGGCTTCTTTATTTCAGACCTTCCTGTTTATATCGAGCACTCTGTGATACTTTACAGTTATTACGTGAAGGTCACATACAAGTCCATAACAAAACATTTCCTTTAAGCCACACAAACACCAACACAAGTTCACATTTCCAATCTTCATATGTATGTATATTTTGTGCTTAAATGTGTAATTTTTAGCATAGCAGTAACACATTTTTATGAAAGTCACACCAAAACATGAATTTCACCCTATACATTCGATCGGCCAGTATGTCGCCCGCTAGTCTTTCACATCACATCTACATTGGTCTGTGAGAGGAGAACAACTAGAGATTAAAAGTTCAAGAAAAGTGAGCAACAATGCAATCGCATGGAAAACAAGCCTCTTATCTGTGCGTCCTCACAGTGCTTCACAATTAGAAGGTCAATTCACCGGTGCAGTTTGACAAACAGGGGACAGAAAAGCCCAGAAGTTCTGTATGTGTGGCTTAATGACCAGCAAATTAAGGAAAAGAAAGGTTTCAGTTCAGAACCTCAACTCCATATTAATGAAGTCTCATTGTTCACAGGAGAATGTTTTAGTCAGAATACACATTCGGAGTACACGACTGGACACCTGATAGATGGAGTATTCAACACGAGTAAGTTGAGATTTTCTTTTTTTAATTGACATGTTGATGATGTTTACTGTTGGTTCACCTTGGATTACCATTGAAGCTCACTGGATCAGGAATGTTGTTCTCTCTGTAAAAACGTGATGTTAACAATGCAAGGGGTGTTCAATAATTTATCTACCAAAGTGTCGTTTGTTTGTGTCACAAATCTGAACTTGTCACTGGAGATCAGGACATTTCTTGGTCTGCCACACATGCACTTTGAGGTCCTTTCATGTCAAGCACTCAGAAAGAGAGGAAGACAAACGCATCTCCTTGTGAGTCTAGAAAGAAATTGACAAATTGGGAGCAACGTTCAGTTATTCCACTCCTTACAAAGGAAAGAATTTCAGCAGCAGTCAGTTTCCACAGTAATCCATACTCATCTGATGATGTCAAAAGTCAGTTCCTGATGGGTGTTCCTCAATGCTGACACCAGAACAGAAAACATATCTCTAGAAATTCAGTAACAAGAACTTGGACCTTCTTAGAGAAAAATTCACTGACTTTTTCCACGTGGATTGTTGTTGGGGACCCTGAAACCAAACAAAAGTCGATTGAATGGAAACATAAGGGCTACCTGAACCACAAATGTTGTGTGCAGCAGTCGGCTGTAAAAGTCATGCCAACAGTTTTCTAGAATACAAAGGGTGTTCTGCTGTTGGAATTCATGCCACACAAGTCGTCAACAACTTCCACAATGAAGTTGTCACATGAGGCCATCAAACAGAAATGTCATGATAAACCTGTCAACAGGTTTGGCGCAGCTTCACAACAATGCAGTGTCCCACAAATCACAAAAATGCAAGGCTGTGGCTTTCCAGAGCTTAATCATCCATCATAGAGTCCTGACTGGGCTCGCAGTGTTTATGTTCCCTTTGGAATCTGAAGATTTCATGATGATGATAACCTCAAGGGGAGGCAGTAGCAGTTTGTCTAGAAGGCCATCAGGAATCCTTCTGTTCCAAATGAATTAAATGATTGGAGGAAAAGTAGACCAAGTGTGTTGAAGTCAAGGGGGGATTACATTGAAAAGTAATGAGGTGAGTTTGACCATCAATTTTTGGATGGATAAATTGAACACCCCTCATATTTCTCTGTTATCTCTACAATGAATAGAGTAAATAAAAGATAAAAAAATATTTTTTTATGTTGAGCTTTCCTTTAAGAAAAACTTCAAGTAAATTGGGAAAGCTTTTCTGCGCCGTGTTCAAAGATTTGACCCAATCTGTAGTGGGGCATTGATAACCATTGTAGATTATAAGATAATAAGGAATATGATGCACGTAACACTCTGCTGATTTATTTGGGTCAAAGGGTTTATCTTTCAGAAGAAAATAAAACTGAGCAATTTAAAACTCTGTACTCGTATCGTTACACCCTTATTCTGGTATCTCTGAAATGCCTGATTTGTCTTAACTGATGAGGAACAATGCGTGGCTCTGACATGTCTGGGTGTTTGTACATTCATCTCTACTGCAACTAAATCCTTTTCTTTCCACACAGAGGAAGAAGAAGCTGCCATTTTTTGTAACTCTTTATGGTTTGTGGATATGACAGAGAAGATGTGCTAAGCAGACATGAATGCTGTGGAGATAAAGACCGGGAATATTAAGGAGGAGGCAGACTATGAATGGGACCATGTGTTCCCTGTACAGGGGAGTCTGTCCATTAAAGGTGAGGATTATGAACAGGAGACATTACACATTAAGGAAGAGACGGAGGAAAAGCCTGTCATCATCAATGTGCAGGAACCTAATATTATAGTCAAGAATGAAGACCTTCATTCAGAGTCCAACCTTCAGTCTAGGGGTCCTGATGGAGGTTTGACAGGATTAGTCTCCCCTCAGAGAAGTAACTGTGCTGTTCTGGAACATTCTGTCATTGTGAAGTCTGATTTAGACACAAAGACGAGTGACAAAACGTCAAGGAGAACACCGGAATGTCAGCCATCCTCTACAAATCAGTCTGAAGAAGGTGAGTAGGAACTGAAAGGGAACAAGCAGAGGAAACTAAGAGGTCCACACGTGATTAATGAAATTTCAGTGAATTTAAAATGTGAATGCTTAAACTGCGTAAGACTTTTTTTTTTATACTTTGTTAATCCCTGGGTGGAAATTGTCTTTTCACCTGACCTTTGGAAGTCAGAGCACAGAGTCAGCCATTGTACAGCACCCCTGGAGCAATTTTCGAGTTAATGGCTTTGCTTAAGGGCCCATTGTTATCACATGCAGTAAGATCTTGAAGACCACAGCATTCAAATATGAACAAGTTAGTTATTTGTAGAGAAAATAAACCATTTTGATGTCTTTGTTACTTTAGTTTTCTTTTTCAGTAGCTGAAGCCCCTTCTACTTTGATTCCACCATCACGTCTCTTGTTCTTCTAATTTAGCACTCCTGGGCTTTCAAAGTTGCTCCAATTGTTACTTAGAGAGCAGTTCAAACCCAAGGTGCTCAAGGACCTCCTGTGCACAGCGCCCTCTTTAGGTGACACTATAGATTTGAGGTCCTGGCTCTGATTGGGTCCTTCCATCACATCCTCTCTCCTTTTCTTAAGCCATTTCCTGGTTGAGCTGGTGATGTACTTTGATTCGCTAACATTTTGTAAGGTGAAGTTCCTATTTGACTTCCATTTTATAGTAGTTAATCTAAATTATATTTATAGGTTACGATGATGTAATTGGAGAAAAAAAAATGAAAGCATGAATTTCCTGTTATTTATTTAAAGAAAAATTAACATATACAGTATATTATTTCCATCTGTCGAAAACATAACTGCCCTCTTGGCTCTAATAGCTGGTATTTCCTCCTCCATTTGGCGTTTTTCTAAAACTGTCTAGCAGTCTCTGACTTTAATTGTCAGAAAGTGTTTCCCACTCCTCCATGCAGAATTCTTTCATTTGTGTGATGTTTGAGGGGGATCTTGCATGCACAGCACATTTTAAATCCCCCCACAGCATCTCGGTGGGATTCAGACCCAGGCTTTGGCTTGACCATTCCTGTGCCCTCCATTTCTTTCTTTTCATCAATTCTTTGATTAACTTGCTTGTGTGTTTAGGGGTATTTTCATGTTGCAAGGTCCACTTTCAGATGAGCCTTAATCTTCTAATAGATGGTCTCACATTATCATCAAACACCCTCTGGTACAATAAAGAATTTCTAGTGCATACTATAATGGTGTGATGCCCAGGTCCTGATAATAAAACCCAAAAACGTTACCATTTCCACTAGCATCCTCAACAGTGGTTTTCGACTGTCCAGTGCACATTGGTCCAGAGGTCCTGGGGCCTCATGTATAACGCCGTGCGTAGAACTCACACTATAACATGGCGTAAGCACAAAAGCGGGATTGTACGTACGCACAGAAAAATCCAGATGCAGGAATCTGTGCGCACGCATACTTTCACGTTCTTCCACTACATAAATCCCGATCAGCGTGAAAAGTAACGCACGTGCACGCGCCTTCTGTCCCGCCCCAACTCCTCCCAGAATTACGCCTCTTTGAATATGCAAATCAATATAAATAGCCTTTTGTGAAAAGACAATGGGAAAAGCACAGGGGAAAATATAAGAATTTCAGCGAATACCAAGTGGAGGCAAAGGAAAAACGTACTATTTGTTGGTTTAAACAGTAGTATAATCAACAAAAGAAAGTTGATCGAGTGACAGAGTGTCGGAGAAACTCAAAAGATCAAGTTGACAAAGTCACACAGTGCCCAAAATAAAAAAGAAATCACATATCAATGTCGCCGTGAAAAGGTGAGTCGTAGCCCACCGTCTGAGTGTCATATGAAAGCTTATTAGGGTACAGACAAAAAACATAGGCACACAGTGGGAAAAAAGCACGAAATGTCAACTTTAATCTCGAAATTTCCACTTTAATCACATAGTTTATTTTGCCATCAAAGTAGAACATCATAAACTTCATCTTAAAATCGTTTATTTTACTAGTTTCTCAAGTAGCACATTAAATGCTTTGTTCTGTATTTGATCTTCTATGTGCTCTATGTGTGTGAATCACTACGTGCTTCCATTCTTTCTCTTTCTCCGACAGGACACAGAATCCATTACATTCGAGATATTACAGCTCTCTGAATAATTAAAATACTGAGATATACATGTGATATAATTTTCATGATGATAACAATGAAAGCATGTTATTAAACATGGGAACACGGTGGCGCAGTGATTGTTCATATCTCACGCAAGAGGCTTGCTGCGCCATGTGCGACCTTCGATGAAATAATTTATTACAGAAGTACTGTCTCTTTCAAACGTACTTTTCTTTCTCCAAATACCCAATCGCCACACAATCAGCTCTGTAATAGACGTTAAGCCATCTGTAAGCTTAGAACGCCGATTCTTCAAAACTTTTAAGGAACATTGAAATATCTTCGTAGTACATGTTTAATTATTCTATCCGTCTATCCTTCCAGTGTCGCGTCAGCACCAGCAATAATACAGCGCAAGGCAGGAGCTATCCGTGAACTAGCTATACGCTGCGGCACCGTGTCCTCACATGTTTAATTATTAACAATGCAGATTATTTAAATGAAGTTAAAGTTTTATCTGTATACTATAAGCAACATATTTTGCTGCATTTCATCTTAAAAATGATGTTGTCATCATACGTGCTTTATAAAGTAGCACAGGTTGTGCAATATTATAACTGTAGTGTAAGTTTACAGTGAGGTAATTGTACTTATAAGTACAAACAGTTCTACAAGGAGCACTTGATGGACTGATTGAGTGCGTTTGTAGTTCTTGGGATGAAACTGTTTCTGAAACGCGAGGTCCGTACAGGAAAGGCTTTAACGCTTTTTGCCGTGGTTGAGGTAGTGTGTACTTGATACTGTATACTGATAATTCTCTTTCCGATCAGCTGCTGCTGTGATTCACACTCAGATACAGTGATATAAATACTCTGAGTGGTGCAGTGAGAGTAATATGGAAAAAGATGATCCGCAGTGGCAACCCTTAACAGGAGCAGCAAAACGAAGAACAAGATGCAGTGAGAGTTACAACGCTAAAGCAGTTGTGGTATTTGGAATACTATGGCTATTCCCTGGACCAATATATTGCTGCAGGTTAATTACAATCAGGTGCATTACACTAATAAACAATATGCAGTTAATTTCAGTGTATTTATAAAGCCGCGTCAGGAATGTGGAGCTAAGAAAGAAAGGGTGATCACACAGGAACAGTATCACTGCTTTGACACTGGGTGCCGCCAGTCTGCAAAACTGGGCTGTGAAATTGCGTACGCCAAGGTATGAGTTACCGTGGAAATGTGCGTGGCTTTACGCCAAGTTTAGGTTTTATACATCGTAATTCGAGCGTGGAAAGGTTTGTACGCAACATTTCTGTGCGTACGCACCGTTTATACATGAGGCCCCTGGACTTTGTCAAGGTGTTTTTTTGTCTTCCCTGATTTTCTTTTGTTTCCTCCTGGCACAACTCTTATGTAGATCCCATGTGTGAAACTTTCTAATGGTAGACTCATGAACTTTGGTATCAACAGTAGGAAGACCTACCCGGGGTTTCTGTGATGAAATTCGGGGTTTCTTACAGATGTCTTTTAGCTTCTTGCTTTCTCCTCTCAAGCTGAACTTGCAAGGGCAGCCTGGTCTGGACAAGTTGACAGTTGTTTGAAATCTTCTCCACTTGCAGATGATCTTCCAGACAATGGAATGTTTAATTTGCAATTATTTGGAGATATTTTTAAATTCCTTCCCGGACTTGTAATTGTCTACAACCTTCTTCTTGAAGGCCTCACCGTGCTCTTTTGATATCTGCATGGTGATAACACACACTTCAAAAACAAGCTAAACGTCAAAGGTTTAAATCTGACAGGCTCAGACACAAATCAATGTTCTAATCATCTGTACAAGATTTTAATGTCAAGGATTGAATAATGTAGGGTTGCACTTAGTTTTGTAAAATTTGCATTTATAGTTTTTTTTTTCCATCTACAGTGCCATGAAACAGGATTTGCACCTTCCTGATTTCCACTGTTTTTGCTTATTCATAACACTTCATTGTTTCTCCAAACACAATACATTTTTAAATGTCAGTCAGTCATTATCCAACCCGCTATATCTTAACACAGGGTCACGGGGGGTCTGCTGGAACTAATCCCCCCCCAGGACAGGGCGCAAGGCAAGAACAAATCCCTGGACAGGGTGCCAGCCCACCGCAGGGCACACACACACACACATACCAAGCACTCACTAGGAATAATTTAGGATCGCCAATACACCTAACCTGCATGGCTTTGGACTGTGGGAGGACATCGGAGCACCCAGAGGAAACCCATGCAGACACAGGGAGAACATGCAAACTCCACGCAGGGAGGACCCGGAAAGCGAACCCAGATCTCCTTAATGTGAGGCAGCAGCGCTACCACTGCGCCACTGTGCCACCCCGTTTTTAAATGACCACCTGATTTATCAGGGAAACGCGTTCACCAAAACCTACATCAGTCATGTGAAGACGTAACTGACCCTCTAAACTTAAAATTGGTTGTGTCACATTTTAGCACCAACAGTTTTTGCAACAGGAGGCCACTCTTTGGCATTGCTGCAGAAACATTTTGGCCCAGACCTCTCGATAGAATTGTTTCAACTGTAGGGTTTTCGTCCATGAATTGCCATTTATGGTCCCACCATAGCATCTCAATGGGGTTCAATTTAGGACTTTGACCAGGCCCCTCCAATTTTTTTTTTCCTCATCCATTCAGAGGTTCTCTTGCTGTTTTGGTTAGGATTGTTGTTCTGCTGCATAACACAATTATACTTGAGCTTCAGGTTGCGGACTGATGACCAGACATTCTCCTTCAGTACTTCCTGTTAGACAGCTGAATTTGTGCTCCATTCAATTACAAAGAAGTCATTCAAACCCTTAAGTGGCAAAATATCAACACAGCATCCCACTACCACCACCATGTTTGACTGTGACTGTGAAATTCTTATTGTGCAAAACTGTATTAGCTTTATGCCACATGTAACTGGAGCCTATTCCAGATAGCATAGGGCACAAGGAAGGAACAAGACACTGGACGGGACACCAGTTCAACGTAGGGGAAAACATACACTCACACACAGGCTAGTATAGCATTGCATGTCTTTGGATTGTGTGAGAAAACCCATGTAGACTCCGCAATGCAAAATCTGATCTCCTTACTGTGTGGCAGCACCACAACTACTGTGCCACCATGTCACCCCTAATTAAGACATACCCAGTAAAACTATCATCCACATATATGCATTCCATCTACCCTTTTAAAGAGTTACTGGAGATTTTGTGCGTGAAAAGTGCAATGTGTGTAATGCAAGAAAAGAGGAAAAACAGATTTAGGAGAGAAACGATTCACACCAGCCTGATGATGTTTGTCAGATCACAACAGAATGGACAAAGGAAAAAAGAAAGGGGGCTACATTAAAACTCACCATTTTTAGTAGACATTTGTGCAGGTACCGGTGCTGTCAAGCCATACGTTACTTGGCTCTTGGAATGTGGTAAGCTTGTGATACCTTTGGAAATGTGAAATTGTGCTAAACATTCGACATGAAATCATGTAATTCACTATTTTTTTGTAATTTCTAGTTGTTTAAACAGATATCTTTAAACCAATGAGATCAGCAATTGCAGTCATTACATTTGAAATCCCCTACAACTAGAAATCTTGTAACATGTCCTTGACCTAATGGTCATAGCCTGCGATTCCTAGTCATGTAATTGAACATCATCAAGGCCGTATGATCAGTACAGTGAGTACTTTTATTTATTTCTTAGCCTTGTACCTCTTGATGCCAACATTGCTTTGATTTCTACCCCTTGATGTCGACTTTTCTCAATGTTTAGTTTTCTACCCTTTTAAAGTTGACTTTTTTCGACACCCATCTTGAAAAATGTTACGGCTTTCCAACTTTTGTTTTCTTTGCCACTTACAAAACCAAGCATATCAAAGCATTAGGGGAGATAAGGTAACATGTTATGATTAACATGAAAGTATTGAGATTAGGGTATTGTTGTTAGTTGGTTGTGTTATAATTTGGACAAGCTGATCCACAGTAAATGGCTACGCTTGCCAGTTCTCTCTGTCACTTACACTTGTCCTTTTCTGTGCCTTTCTGCAGATATACAGGAGAGTCGTAGCTTTTC
The DNA here is from genome assembly GCF_900747795.2 of Erpetoichthys calabaricus. NCBI lineage: Eukaryota > Metazoa > Chordata > Cladistia > Polypteriformes > Polypteridae > Erpetoichthys > Erpetoichthys calabaricus. The sequence goes on along the minus strand of NC_041394.2, from coordinate 355,848,284 downwards.
CCCATCTTCACCTTTCCAGACTATACTTAATGACAGACAACAACAGACACTGCATCTTGAAAATATGAAGAAATCAACATCTGAGCCACAAACTTTGTCACTAGCCTCTTTGCATTTTATTTCTCAGCCTGTTGTAAAGCTAACAAAAATAGACACAATTGATACTCAAAAAAAGGAGCAAAATTCAAATTCAGGAGCCTTGTATGTATGCCAAGAGCAAAGAAAAAGTCTTCAAAGGAAATCCAAATATGTAGGAAGTCAGTTGAATCTTGCAGGGAGACAGCCATATTGCTGTTCTGAATGTGGAAAACACTTTTCTAAAAAGAAACACCTTGAGACCCATCAAAGAATTCATGCTGTGAAGAAGCCATTTTGCTGTTCAGATTGTGGCAAACAGTTCATTTACAGGAGCAGCCTCCACATCCACATGAGAACTCACACTGAAGAGAAGCCATATTGGTGTTCTGATTGTGGTAAGCGATTTCTGAAAAGCAGCCATCTTCAGACGCACACCAGAATTCACACTGGTGAGAAGCCATATTGCTGTCCTGAATGTGGAGAAAGATTTCGTGTCAAGAGCAGTCTTAACAGCCACGTGAATTCTCACAATGGAAGAAAGCCATATTGCTGTTCTGACTGTGGAATACAATTTGCTCAAAGCAGCCATTTGGAAAACCATAAGAGAGTTCATTCAGGAGAGAAACCCTATTGCTGTTCTGAATGCGGAAAACAATTTGCTCAAAAGGGTACTCTCCAGACCCACACAAGAATTCATACTGGAGAGAAGCCATTTTGCTGCTCTGAATGTGGCAAACGATTCTCCGACAAGAGCGGTCTTAACTTTCATATGAGAAATCACACAGGAGAAAAGCCATATTGCTGTTCTGAATGTGGAAAGCGATGTTCACAAGCGAGCAATCTTCAGACCCACAAAAAAATTCATACTTCAGAGAAGCTGTTTAGCTGTTGTGAATGTGGCAAACAGTTCTCTTACAGAGGCAGTCTTACCACCCATATGAGAATTCACACTGGAGAGAAGCCATATTGCTGTTCTGAATGTGGGAAACAATTTTCACAAGTAAGCAATCTACACAGACACAAGAAAGTTCACACTGGAGAGAAGCCCTATTGTTGTCCCGAATGCGGCAGACAATTTTCACGACTGAGCCATCTTCAGAAGCACACAAGAATTCACAACACAAAGAAGCCACAGTCTGACTGTAAAGAACAAAAACAATCAATTCTAAGAGACAAAAAAGAGTCCGTAATAGAGAGAAACAAAAATATCAAAAGAAAAGAAAAACTAAGTGGCAAATTATGTTCAAATTTTGAAAAATAATAAATGCTGTGAGCTGCAAATGAAATTACCTGAGGTCAATTCAGATGTATCATTAGTTTCCAGGATAACCCTGGCTGGCTGTTTTACTCCAAATCGCTCTTCTTCATCAACTGCTCTCATGCAAGTCAGCACCTGTAAGTTTCATTTTCTTCATATCGCTTCTAACCTCATAAATCCATTTTTCTGACTTACTTCTAGGCCTCTTACAATCCATCAATAGATCAAGACTTTACTTCACCCAGTCATAATCATCTTTTCACATCACATGATCATACCACCTGAAGTAGCGCCTTTGCCAGTTGACGCTTATATTTTCAACATTTGCTTTGCTGTGTAGATTTACATTCTCCAGGCTGTCGTTCAACGACACATCACGTGTCCATCTTATCATACACCTCTCAGTTATCTCTATTGTCTCTCTGTTTTCAAATTGTAATGCCTGTGTCTCATTACCATACCCTTTTGTTTTAATGAAGTTTTCCTTGGACTTTAGTAATGGTAGTACTTCTCAAAACCTTTCCAACTGCACATTAATCTGGTGGGCACTGCTAAATCTGCCTCAACTGTATAGGATATGATATCTCCAAGATAACAAAACTTAGCCACCCACTGTAATTTTGTATCACCTTCAGTCCCTAAGTCTGATGTCTTGCTGACTGTTTGTGTGATTTCAGGCCGCTTCTTTTGCACAGGAAGGAGATGCTGATCTTTGTCATGCTACTGCACCCATTTGTCACATTCCACGCACTTGGTAGAAGTTGAATGCACACCTCTACCACATGCACTGCATGGCCACCTTCCAGATTATTCTGTAGTTCCCCATTTTCCACCTACCTTCATCTCCTAGATTAATGGATAATCTCCTCTCGCCCAATCTGTTTCTCCATTTAAGAAACTTTTCTGTTAATTCATCCTCACTGCCATCAATTGTAACTAAGTCCTCTGCATAAAAAGTTCCACTGGTGGTCCTTCTCTTATTTCTCTATATGCTGCTTCAATTACTATGGTCTGAACCTTGATGTACTTCCACTTTCATGCTAAAACCCTTGCTGTCTCCATATACTTTTACAAGCTATTCCTCCACTCCCATAGCCCAATGTCGTAACTTTTCTTGGAAAATAATTAAGTGTTTTGTCTAAATCTACAAAAGTCAAAAATGCCAGTTTGCACTTCTCTACATACATTTCCTGAATGTGTTTCACAATAAAAATTGCATGGAAGGTCCTCACATGAAACCAAACTGCATTTCATTTTTATCTTCCCCCTGATTGTTTGCTCGGCAGCCCATTTGACAAACTTGATCGCTCTATATGAGGCTCAGCTCATAGGATCCCTCTTATTCTTGTACAGTACAGTACTAATATAGTCATCCTGCCCTCTGGCACTTTAGCTTCTTTTATGATAGCATTACAGAGATCAGTCAGCCATGCCCCACCTACTCCATGAGTATCTCTTGGTACGTGACTAGGGAGTGTGAGGGGTGTTCGACCCGAGTCAAGTGATGGTTGACCCGGGATATAAGCCAGTGTTTATGCCAGAGACGGGAGTTCAGTTCAGAGCAGGAGAAGGAGTTGCAGGGTGATGTATTGGCAGAGAATAGACTAATATTCCAATTTGCCAGGACAAGTCATCTTTAACCCTGAGTTTTTGCATAGGGGGAGAAAGCAGGCTAAGAATTTTTTTTTTTACTGATTCATCATTGCAGTTTTTATGTGCCTTTTTTATAATTTCTTTATGGACTTTTTTTTTTTTCTTTAATAAATACACCCTTTTAGTTATTATGTCAGTTGTGTCTGCCTCCCTTATTGTTCCAACGACTCTGTCCTCTTTGTACTGATACTTCATGTCCCCACTGTACAAATAGTTGGCCCTGCAGTCCTCCTTGTAAGTCACTTTGGATTAAAGCGTCTGCCAATCAAATAACTGTAAATGTTTTCTTCACCATGTGTACTGAAACAATGTGGGTAATTATAACTGGAACATTTTTCATTGATTACTTTTTTTGCAGTTTTCTTGTGTGGTTTCACTGCCAAATTATTTCAGAGCAAAAGCAGTGAGGTAAGGGCAGGGCTTATTCCTTCTAGCCAATGGAAGTAGTCAATGCTAACCTGCCAATAGCGAGGCTCACTTCCTCTCTCACTTACAAACAAGAATTCTTACAGCACCACTGCCTCTGTCCAAGTGGGAGAGGGATCGGTGTAGCACGTAGATGATGGCATCCTCCGCTCCCACCGTCTTCTGGTATGCTATCTGCAGATGGTCGAGGGCGTGGTGGACCTGTGGCCTCAGGTGGTGAAGCAGCAGCCGCTCCATGGTCTTCATCACATGTGACGTCAGAGCGACAGGCCAGAAGTCATTCAGCTCACTAGGACGTGATACCTTTGGGACTGGGGTGATACAAGATGTTTTCCAAAGCCTCGGGGCTCAGGTTGAAGATGCGCTGTACAGAGAGAGAGATAGATAGATAGATACTTTATTAATCCCAAGGGGAAATTCACATACTTCAGCAGCAGCACACTGATAAAAATAATATTAAATTAAAGAGTGATAAAAATGCAGGTAAAACAGACAATAACTTTGTATAATGTTAACGTTTATCCCCCTGGGTGGAATTGAAGAGTCGCATAGTGTGGGGGAGGAATGATCTCCTCAGTCTGTCAGTGGAGCAGGACAGTGACAGCAGAGAACTCCCCAGCTCCAACACACAGGCCTTCAGCAGTTGTGGCGATACTCCATCTGGACCCACTGCTTGCTGGCACAAAGTCTTCTCAGCTCTCTGCTTACCTGGGCTGCTGTAACTGTGGGTGATGGGAAACTCTCTCCTATGCTGGTATCAGCAGAAGGATGGGTGGAGGGTGCAGTTCTCCGAGGTGAGAGTGGGTTAGGGTGGTCAAACCTGTTAAAGAAGTTGTTCATTTGGTTTGCTCTCTTCACGTCTCTCTCGATAGTGGCACACCGCTTCGAGCTGCAGCCAGTGATGATCTTCATCCCATCCCACACTTCCTTCATGCTGTTATTCTGTAACTTCTGCTCCAACTTTCTCCTGTACTGCTCCTTCGCCGCCCTGAGCTGGACTTGGAGTTCCTTCTGCACGCGCTTGAGCTCATGCTGATTACCTCCTTTAAAGGCTCTTTTCTTCTGGTTCAAAAGGCCCTTGATGTTACTTGTAATCCATGGCTTGTTAGCATAGCAGCGTACTGTTCTTACTGGAACTACAATGTCCATACAGAAGTTAATGTAGTCAGTAGTGCAGTCAACAACCTCCTCAATGTTCTCACTATGTGACCTCTGCTGGATATCCCAGTCCATTGTTCCAGTCTCTCAGAGCTTGCTTTGCCTCAGGGGACCACTTCCTGAATGAGCATGTGGTTGTAGGTAGGACCCTCACTCTTGGTGTGTAGTGAGGCTGAAGCAGAACCAGGTTATGATCTGCTTTCCCAAGCGCAGACAGCGGCATGGCGCTGTATGTGTCTTTAACGTTTGCATACAGTAGGTCAATAGTCCTATTTCCCCAGCTGTTACAATCCACTGGAGAAGGCAGGTAATGCTTTGTCCAGCATCACATGGTTAAAGCCTCCAGCGATTAGCACAAGCACCTCAGGTTGCTGTGTTTGTAGTTTAGCAACATCAGAATGGATGATGTCACTCGCTGTCTCCATGTCCGCCCGAGGAGGGATGTAAAAGATAACAACAATGACATGTCCAAACTCTCTGGGCAAGTAATAGGGATGCAGACTTATGGCCAACAGTTCGATGTCCCTGCAGCAAGTGGAGATTTTGACATTTACATGTCCAGAGTTGCACCACCTTGTGTTCACATAGAGAGCGAATCCTCCTCCTTTGTGCTTCCCGCAGGTACTTGCATCTCTGTCCGCTCTAACTGTGCTAAACCCGGGTAGCTCCACGTTAGCATCTGGGATGTTAGTTGTTAGCCACATTTCAGTAAAACACAACAAACTGCCTTCTCTGTAGGTCCTTACATTTTTCACCAGCGCAGCCAGTTCGTCGATCTTATTTGGTAGTGAGTTCACATTTCCCAGGATCACAGAGGGCACTGAAGGCTTGTATCGCTACTTCCTCGCTAGCCGCTTAGCCTTTAGTTTAGCGCTGGCTCTGCTGCCACGATACGACCTTCTTACCTCATCAGGTAAATAGGGAACCACATCGGTGCGGGCCTTTGATCTCAGCACTAGAAGTTGACTGCCTGAATAGACGAGTCTCGGCGTGCTAAAATCCATGTCCAAGTAGTAAAAAGTGTCCAGGGAATGAGTCCACATAAAAGAAAGTGGTAGGAGTGATCAGTGAAACAGAGAAAAATGTAGGTCAGAGTCAATAGTTACCCCTAAATTTTTTACCTCCGTCTTGACTTTTAATCCTAATGCATCAACTTTATTTCTAATACCCTCATTATATCCATTTTTGCCCAACACTAAGATTCCTGATCTCTCCTTATTTAGTTTGAGAAAATTACTACTCATCCACTCAGAAACACAAGTAAGACTTTGGGGTCAGTGAGCCAAGAGAGTCAGGGTCCTCAGGCGCTATTGATAAATACAGCTGTGTGTCGTCAGCATAGCTGTGGTAGCTCACGTTAAGCCTTGAGATAATCTGACCTCATGGAAGCATGTAGATTAAGAAGAGCAGCGGACCCAGGATAGAGCCTTGTGGAACACCATATAGGATATAATGTGTCTTTGAATTATAATTACCACAACTAACAAAGAATTTTCTCCCTGCCAGGTAGGATTCAAACCAATTTAAGACACTGCCAGAGAGGCCCACCCATTGACTAAGGCGATTTCTAAGAATATTATGATCAATGGTGTCAAATGCGGCACTCAGATCTAGGAGGATGAGAACAGATAAATGGCCTCTGTCTGCATTTACCCACAAGTCATTTACTACTTTAACCAGTGCAGTTTCTATACTGTGATTTGTTCTGAAACCCAACTGAAACTTATCAAGAATAGCAGGTTTATTGAGGTGGTCATTTAGCTGCGTAATGACTGTCTTTTCTAGGATTTTACTTAAGAAAGGCAGGTTAGAAATGGGTCTAAAAATTTCAAAAGCAGATGGGTTGAGATTATTTTTCTTGAACAGGGGTTTAACTACAGCAGTCTTAAGACAGTCTTGGAATACCCCCGTATCTAATGATGAATTTACTATGTCAAGAACACTCTCAGTTAGCACTTCAGATACTTCTTTGAAAAAACTTGTTGGTATTAGGTCAAGGACGTAAATGGAGGGGTCTCAGTTGAGAAATTATTTTATATAAATTGGGTAAATCTATCCTAGTGAAAGAATTTAATTTGCTTAAAATAGAATACCGGGCTTTAACAAGATCAGTATTGGGTGGATGTACTATATTATTTCTATTATTAATTTTGTGATTAAAAAATTTAGCAAAAGCTTCAAGTTTCACTGGAAGGTTTTTGGAGGCATCCCATTGAGTGACCTGAGTTTAACAGACGATCAATTATAGAGAATAAGACTCTGGGATTACTAGCATTGTTATTTATAATTCTAGAGAAATAGCAGCACCTCTCAAGATGGACTATGTTGTTGTATTCTGTTATTTTAGCCTACAGTATCTCATAGTGGATAATCACTTTAGTTTTTTTCCATTTACGCTGAGCTCTTCGGCATGTTCTCTTTAGATCAGACACTCTTTGGGTCTTCCATGGTGTAACCATGTAACTATGGTGTAACAGATGTAACTATGTCAGCAGCAGCTCTCACTTTAACATTAACATTTCCCACCTTACTATTGACATAATTATCACTATTGTAGTAAGCATTACAAACGGACTGGTTACTTAATATGTTTGTAAACTTTGAAGTTGCAGATGAATGAAAGAAGTGTTTTTAACAGTATGTTTCTAATTTATTTTATTTATCAGTATTTCTATATTAAATAGTAAGAGAAAATGGTCTGATAAACCGATATCCACAATCTGCCTCACATCAACTTTTAATCCTTTAGTAATCACTAAATCCAATGTGTGCCCTCTTTTGTGTGTTGGCTGACAAAGATGCTGGCTCATATCAAAAGAGTACAAGAGATTCATGACTTCTTTTGCTTTTGGGTCACACTGATTATCGACATGAAAATTGAAGTCGCCAACTATAAGGAACCTGTCATAGTTAGTTATTATAATTGACACTAAGTCTGAGAATACCTCAAAGAAAGAAGCATTATATTTAGGAGGTCTATAGACGAACAATACTAGAGACTGAGAAACTCCATGAATAACAACAGCAAGGTACTCAAAAGACTTGAATGTATCAAAGCTGACATTTTTACACTTTAACTGACTTGAGTAAATATTTGCTAAACCACCTCCTTTCTTACCTTGGCAATCCTCATGAGTAAAGCTGTAATTCAGAGGTGCAGATTCGAATTAAACAGCCACACCATCAGAGCTAAGCCACGTTTTACTTAATGTAATAAAATCAATTTTCCTATCACTAATAAGATTGTTGTTGGAAAATGTCAACAGTAACAAACAGCAGAATCTGAGCTCAATGAGGCCAGTGATTAAAACCTTTTAGTTTCTTCTCATAATTGGTGTCGAGAAATGCTGCCCAAACATTTACTTCGCCCAGTTTGTCCACCACTGTGAGTGCCACACAAAGATGACCTACAGGACGTGAATCAGGTATTAAAGCAACCACAAATGTGTCTGTGACTTGTGTCAGTGAACACAAGGTTGTGTCAGTGAGGTAAAAACAAACTTTATTTCACTTTAACATGCACAGGTTTGTTTTTCAGAGAAACCACTCTTATCAAACACTAGGACTTAATTAAATTAAATAATTTCATTCACCTGAATGGTCTAAATTAATGTCCACACAGCAGGTGGGCTCCCTTGAGCAGTTTCAGAGTTAGGAGTCTTTTCTTCTTGAGCCAGCCAAGTTGCTTCTGATCACCAGAATGCTGCTATAAGTGGCAAGCTTAATAATAATATCCAAAAATAAAAAGAAAAGGTGTCCCCAAAGCCACTCTTTTATAGAGTGTCTTGATTATGTTGGAAAAGTCCTGGTAAAGCAAGATGACACAGCGAGTTGTGGCGGACAGCCGGGTCCCATGCCCAGCAGGGACACCCCTGCTGTGTATGTTCTGGGGGAGCAACCATGGGCAGCTCAATACCTCCCCGGGACGCTTGGTGGCAGCCTTCCTGGCCAACAGTGATTCCCCAACCTACTGCAGGGCTCCATGGGAGATGGAGTCCTCCACAGCCTGGTTGGGGCCCGGGGTGGCCGCTAGGGAGGCTGCCTGGTTTCAACAGCCTGGCTGGACGAATCTTCAGCCCCACCCGGAAGTGCAATTAGGACCAGGTGGTCAATCACCTGGACCGCTTCCGGGTGGGCTATAAAAAGGGCCAGCCACCACCACTCAGGGAGCCAGGGTTGGGAGGAGGAGGACTACGCTTGCGGAGGAGTGGTGGGAGAGGAGAGAAAAGATTGTATTGGTGTTGGAATAGTGCTTTTGGACTGCATATTGCCTGTGGGTCATGGGGAAGACGTGCGCCCACAGGTGAAGAAAAATAAAAGTCTTGTTTAGTTTATATGTGCCTCTGTGTCCATCTGTGTCGGTTTGGGCACCTATATAGCGCCTTGTTACATTGGCGTAGTCGGCAGGATCCCGGTCCGTCCATTTGGACCGGAACCTGGTAAAAATTTGTGTAACGGCCCGGTACAGCACTCAGAGGCATGTATAGCACAGCGTGGAGGGCGCACACAGCGCTGAGTGCACTCCTGAGGCAGAGAGTTTGCTCCATCAGAGTACAGAGCTGAGAGCGCCCTTTGGACTGCAGCGTGGGGCACACTCCCGACGAAAGCACGCCACGGAGGCCGCAGTGCGAGGTACGCGCCTGCAGGACTAGCCGGTGGATATGCGCAGCACGGCGCTGGGAGAGCACACTCGCAGCTGCAAGCAAGCCCGCGCAGCACGGCGCACTGAAGAGCCCAACTGCAGCAGGAGCCGCAAGACACTGCGTGATGGGGAAGAAGAAAGCCGGGCGGACACAGAAGCCAGACGCCGCCATGCCAACCAGCACCACGGGTTGCAACCAGAGGTAGGTGACGGGCACAAGAAGGGTGAAGGGCCACGGGAAGGGTTTTCCACGTTCGCATCAGCCTAACTCCTAGACGCCAAGGGTCAAACCACCTGTTGGTGGCCAGATGAAGTCTGTCCGTGGCATGACGGCGGAGAGAGTTCGGGAGAGAGCGAGGCTGGGCTGTGTCTTCCCTTCAGCCCGATTAATCAGCTGGAGGAGGAGAGCCCGGATGAGCTTCCCAATGTGGTGTCCCCGCTAGAGGAGCAGCAGCTTCTCCCTGAAGCAGGTAAAGGGGGGGGAGGGCGTGTGTCAGTTGCCCGCCGAGGAAAGTTCTCAGGCGGGGGTGACGGACCTTCTCCCCGAGCCTCTTATTTACCCAAATGGACCTGCGGAGGTTCCGCAGGGCCTTGATGGCTCGCGGTTGGCGGGAGGGGACAAGCAATAGGGAGCCAGGCGGGGCCCTCCTCACTCATGCACCAGCCTCCGTTCGAATCTCTCTTCCTCTGGTCACGTTTTGGAGCATACCATACCTCCGCTTAGCTAGCGATACCTGCTTGATTTTTAAAGTTTGCCCTGTTTCACTACTACGCGAATGGGGGATGCCTCATATATATATATATATATATATATATGGTCTCGAAAGGGGGGCCAAGATCGCAAGCACCGGGTTGCCGGTCAGAGGGGGGAGGGTTGCCCCTATGTAAGACAGAGAGACGCCGAGTGGCAGTGTTAGGGCAAGGTCTCCGCCCCTTGTTCTGTTTTATATTTTGCAGGACCGGGCCCTGGAGCAGAGTATGTCGGCTTCCCGCCGTGGAAGACCTGCCCTCGCGGGATGGGCCGCTGGCCCCTAGGGGTCTCAGCTTGTGGTGGGGTACTGTGGCATGCGGCTAGGGGTGGTACCCAGCCGGGATGCTCAAGAGGACCAGCGGAGGGCTCACGTGTCCTCCGGACCATGAGGGGGCATCTGCCCTGGCTGTGTTGGGGACCACGGGTACAGGGCTGTGAAGCCCGACCCTGTAGGGGCCCATGGTCACCACCAGGGGGGCGCCCCAATACCTGGAAACCTGGACCTCAGCCCTTCCACCACACCAGGAAGTGCTAGGGGGAAGAGGAGCAGGGACACCCGGAGTGCTTCCGGGGATGCAGCCGGCACTTCTGCCACACTGGGGCGTGTTGGTGGGAGATTGCCAAGAACCACCTGGAGCACATCCGGGGGACAATAAAAGGGGCCGCCTCCCTTCATTCAGAGCTGGAGTCGGGTGGAAGAGGACAAGGTCTGAGAGAAGAGAGAAGGAAGCAGTCTGAAGGCATACTGTGGCTTTGGCCTGGACTTTGGGGTGATTGGTGCTGCGGCACTGGGTTGGTGCACTTATCTAATTATAAATAAACGTGTGTTGGACTTTTATATGCTGTCCATCTGTCTGTGTCCAGGCTGTTTCCCTATATATATATATATATATATATATATATATATACTAATAAAAGGCAAAGCCCTCACTGACTGACTGACTCACTCACTCACTCACTCACTCATCACTAATTCTCCAACTTCCCGTGTAGGTAGAAGGCTGAAATTTGGCAGGCTCATTCCTTACAGCTTGCTTACAAAAGTTAGGCAGGGTTCATTTCGAAGTTCTACCTGTAATGGTCATAACTGGAACCTGTTTTTTGTTCATATACTCTAATGGAGGAGGCGGAGTCACGTATCGCGTCATCATGCCTCCTACGTAATAACGTGAACTGAAAACAAGGAAGAGATTTACAGCACGAGTCAAACGCGGGAACAAAGGTAAATGACTTTAATTGTTGAGTGTCTTTTAATACTGTGTAAGCATACATATTAACACATGTGAAATTAAACGTGTGCATTTACGGGGTGATTTCTCAGGCTTAAAGCTCGCCTTTTATTAAAAAGGTAAATGCAAACTGTTTTCATTCAGAATTTGTCACCAGTGCCAGGATTGGCCTCATTCTCCATCACACTGGACTGTCCACCCATGTTTGCTCCTGCTGCTCCCCTCAGTGGGCTTTGTGACCCCCGCTGGTTTCAGAGGACAATTTCCAGTGTGGTTCACTGGCTGGTGAAACTCAGGGGTCTCTGGTCTGAACTCGTGGAGTTTGGTGACCAGTTCAAGGGCCACATGGTAGAGAAACACCAGTAAGTTTAAAGAAGAAGCACACAGTCTGAGAAGAAGACATGGAGAGTTTATTAAATGTGGAGGAGAGCTGAGGAGATTATAAAAGAATAAAGAGAAGAATTTAGAGGGAGTGGACAGGGGGCGCCATCACTGGGGTTAGTTGATCAGAATGTTCAGTATTTTCCTGTGTAGATATCCACCTGCCATCCAGTCCTGTTCAACTCCTCCTGTAGTTACCTCAGGTTCTTCTTCTGACTCTCACTGATCTCATTACCAGACAGCCTGTGAAGGACACAAGTGTGAGTTACAAACATAATAAGACCCCACCTCACACACTGTACTATCACAGTGACACGCCCACTCAGGTCAACGTCCCAGAATTCTCCTCAGTGTCCCTAAGTCACATGACATGTGTGTCGGCCTGCCGGTCACTCAGTTCACTGTCCAGTCAGGTCACCGTCCTCTGAAGGCCTTTTGGTTTCATCTCATCTCAGTGAAGGTGTTCTTGTCAGGCCGGGGCTCCTCCATGGTGCCTGATGACAGTTTTTGGTTTTATTTTCTCATTAACATTCCTTGTTTTCCATTGTTTTTATAACATTGTTCTCTTCATTTATTATTTGTTTAGTTCTGTATTATCTGTTATTTTTATTTTATTTCGTTATTATTTAGTATCTGTGTATGTGTGTCTTGCAGTTCTCTCATGTTCCTTGTATTTTGTGGTTTGATCCCAAGACGCAGGACCACCTGCCCCCCAACTATCTAAAGGCTGCGGCTCATTTGACTGCTCTGGTGATTGGTGGTCTTTGTGAGTATTTTGCTCTTTTGTTTTTAATTCTGATTATTGTCTTTGAACCTTTAGCTCTTGAGTTCTGATTCTCTTACAGTTTGTGCTTTTTGAATGTTGTTAGCTTTGGATTGCCTTTGGCAGCCCCTTTGGCTCTTTTGTTAATAAACTTCATCTTTTATAAAGACCACTTGTAGACTTGTCTCTGCTCCAGCTGGAGTTTTCACGGTTCTCCTTCTGGTCAGACTCACTTCACGCCTCTGAAACTCTTTTTGATTTTATTTTGAATTTAAAAGCTTGAGCTCCTTTCTGAGGCCTAGTCAGGCCTGAAGCCTCCGGTTTGCCTGGGGTGGGCCTGCCTGGGGGTGACATCTGTTTGGTGGGCTATTCTAGAGGCCTCACCCCTTTGTTATATTGTGTTGTTAGAGCAATCACCACAGAAGGTGGTCTGTCCAGGTGACATGGTGTTGACCCCTCTGTGGTCACTTCCTGTGTCCTGCTCTCTTCATTAATGTTCAGTCTCTCTCTTTCTATTATTTTCTTTCCCACTCCTCCTCACTGTCATGTCTTCTCTCATTTTCTGTACAGATTTGTGACTGACTTACTGTGATTAAAGTTATTCATTCCTGCAGCTATTAATAAAAATTGTTTTAAAAATAACACTACAAAAATTACAAAACAGGCTTTCAATGTGCAGACATATCTAACAATAACAGAAAAATGACTTTTCTAGAACTTTCTAATCAGTTGTACTTTTCTCATTTCTCAACAAAGAGGGTCTAATAGTGAATTTCTGTGCTGAAAGATTCATTCAGACAAGCCGAGTATAAATTATTATTTGATTTCCGTTGTTATTGAGCTTTTATTTATTTTAGGTGGCACTGTGCCACACAGCAGTGTGTGTTCTGACATGGACCCTCGTCTATTTGTAGGCCTGACACCCCCTGATGGACACACTAATGTCACCCCTCAGTGTCCACAGACAGTCAAACTAAACTCATGAAGGTTTTATTACTTACTCGACACGTCTGCAGCAGATGAGCCCCAGTGCCAGCCTGCTGATGCACTCTAGGGTCAGAGATGTCCTGGACAGGTTGAGCTCCTGAAGTTCTCCACAGCAGCTGATGACAGAGCCCAGCACAGCACAGTCCAGAGGAGAGAAAGTCATCTAACTAAAGTCCATCTTTAAATCCTTCCCAATGGCGTCTCTAATTAATCTCTTATTCTGAGTCTCATAGAGCCACTGACACACTCACACTCACAGAGCTTCACGTTTATCTTGTCCCCGTAGTGCCACTTCAGTTTTCTTCTTCACCCACTCCAGTATTTGCTTTGCTGTCTTCCTCTCAAACTCCCCCAGGACTCCCCCCAGTGTTTTAAACACAGAAGGTCTGGCCAGTCCTGCTAAAAATCGAGTGAGAATCTCAAACCGGCCATCGTTACATGACTCCAGCTTCACAAGTAGCTCCTCAACACCCCCTGATGAATCGAGGTAAAATGATAAGGCAGCCATGAACTCCTGTATGGTGAGGTGGTAGAATGTGTACGTCGTGTGCTCCAGAGTGCTTTCTCTCTGAATGATTTCTCTGAGGAATCCTGAGAGGAATGGAGAGGATAGGACTAGCCGGAGACCAAAGGTGGACATCTCAAACTTGTCATAAAACACAAGAGTTCTGTTGGCCACCCCATAATAAGCCATCTTTCCTAGTTTGACCAGAATATCTCACTGGTCTTTGGCTTCTCGCTTGTGATTGGTGAGGATGTTGTGAAGGAACATCACAAAGAGCTCGGTGACAGTTCTGGGGGCAGCTCCTCGCTCTTCTTCAGGTGTCATGAAGTGGCTCTTCAGCACAGAGCAGATAATCCAGCAGTACGAGGGGTTGAAGCACATGGTGTACAGGATGGCGTTCTCCTCCAGATAGTGAAAAGCCTCAGAGCCTCGATCAGCATCACCAAACAACTTCTTAAAGTACATCAGCCTTTGTTCAGGGAAGAACCCCAGGATCTCTGCAAATCGATCAACTTTCTCCATGTCCAGAGTATCCAGGGCTGTTGGTCTGGTTGTGATCAAAACTGTGCAGCCCTTCAGTAATGTCCTTCTGACTAGGTTGGAGACCAGGGTGTGCACAGGGAAACTCTCAACTGTGTCTGAGGGGAGCTTCCTGGGTGTGAAGTCCAGTTTATGTTTATATTCATCAAGTCCATCAAATATAAAGAGGAGAGATTCAGGTTTCTGCAGGATTTCCCTCAGTCTCGGGTCATTAAGATATTTATAGTGCCTTACAATCAGCCTGGTCAGAGGTATCTGTGGCTCTGTCTCTGTGTCTAGTAGGTTGAGCTCCCTGAACTTAAACAAAAACACAAAAGCAAACCTCTGGTACTGAGTGCCTATGGCCCAGTCAAACATGATCTTCTGGACTATGGTGGTCTTCCCAATTCCAGCCACCCCACTGACCACTATTATGTGAGGGTCTGTCTCACTTCCTGGACTCCTCCTGAAAGTTGCTCTGTCCAGATTTGTTCACATTTCTCTTTTGTCTGCTCCTCTATTAGCTCTGCATGAGTTATCCCCATCTTCAAAAGTTCATGGTGCCTCTCACTGTAGGTTCTTTTGAACTGTTTAATGACCATCAGCTCTGTGTATCGAGTCTCAAAGCCCACAGCTGTCGTGTCTGGGTCTCCAGGAGAAGTCTGATCCTCCAAAGTTCTTGTAGATTCAGACACACCACCTCTGTGTGTCTCATGGAGCCCTGAAAGTGATAAAGAGAACTTGTGACAGAAAAAAAAATGGACTTTCTGGAGGCTGACTTTGATGTTTGGGTGATGCCAGCTGATCCAACACCTTGCAGTCAGGGTCATTGAACTTGAGGAGGAGGCGAACCTGTGGTGCAATAGGAGATTACAGATTTTGCCCAGGTGTCTTTTAGGGGGATTGTGTGAACCAGGGAGGAGACTTCAAGCAGACTGGTAGAAACAGGTGTGTCATGGTTAGTCATGCAGTATACACAAAGCTACAGGTGCACACTGGCCAAGGGCTCCAACCCAGAGTTGGAAGTTACCAACCATTTTCAGGTCCTTGTAGAGCTTGACGGTGACTCTGATAAATCTGTGGTGGAGGAGCCCCAATGGGTCACTTGAAAACCAGTCTCCCCAGAAAGACAAAAGCAGTGAGAGTACAGGACTCAGTCACCAGAGGGATTGAGATTTAGGTTTGTGTTCTTGTGTGGTCAGACTTTTGTAGGGCGTACTGCCTAACTGATGGACAGTTGGGACACCTCTTTGGAAGGATGAACAGTCTGCTGGCGAGAGTGTGTGTGTGTGTGTGTGTGGAGGAGGGGGGGGGGGGTTAGTTCTCATTGGCCATACTGGAACAGAAGACAAATGTGTGGGCAGAGTGACACTTTGACAATTATGGAGTTAAGTGCCAAGCTGAGGAGTGGAACTGACACGGTGGTCTTCTCTGAAGTTCTGACTTTTCAGTGCAGGTAAGACTGAGGAGATTAGAAATTTTAAATGTGTGGCTCATCTTGGGGTAGGATAGAAGGGCACAGGTTTATGGGGCATTGGGACACCTTGACAAGATGCATTTGATCCAGAGGGACACCAGTTTAGGGGGTGTGGGGGGTGTTATGTTGGACATATAAGTAGATAACTCAAAGATTTGGGGGGGGGGGGGGGGGGTAAGGTAGTAGGGAGGTCAGGATAGACCACATAAATGGATACCCACAACAGTGTAAAAACAAATACCAAACAATTCAGAATTTTCTACCTCAAAGATAAAGAGTCAAAGGTAACTGAATAATACATTGGAATTACTGGCCTTAAATGCAATTAAAAACAAGTAAAAGTGTACAAGTAGTTCTGTGTAACTGAACAAACAGTGGACTGAGAAAGTATTTTGACTCCATCCCTTTCTGCAAATTTTACAGTGTTATAGATTTAATTTTAAATAGATACATTTAACATTTTTGCCTATCAATCAACACTGAATAACCCATAATGACAAAGTGAAAAATGTTTTCATAAAAGTGTTCAATTAATGAGAGATTACAGTTTTGATATTTAGAACTGTTCAGCTACTTAATTCAGTACTTTGGAGAAACTCCTTTGGCAGCTTTTCAAATGCCAGGTCTTCTTCCAAAGTCTCTGCAAGCTTTGCACAACTGGATTTGGTCAGTTTATCCCATTCTTCCTGATAGATCCTGTCAAGCTCCATTAGATTTGGATGGTAAATGTCTGTAAACTGCCATCTTCAGGTCTCTCCACACATGTTCTATGGGGTGTAAGACTGGGCTTTGTTTGGCTCACTCAAGGACACTCAGACATGTTCAGAAGCCACTCCAGTGTTGTCTTCGCTGTACGCTTCAGATCACTGAACAGTTACCCCAGTGGTCCACACTCTGGTGATAGTTTTCTTCAAGGGCCTCTCTGGATTTGGCTGCATTCCTTATCCCCTCAATTCTGGACAGTCTCCCTGTTCCTGAACCCCCCACACCAAGATGCTGTCACCATCAACCATCACTGTAGGAATGTATTAGACAGCTAATGAGCAGTGCCTGGTCTTTGCCAGACAAAGTGCTTGAAGTTCTGATCCAAGAGTTCAGTTTTTGTCTCCCCAGACCAGAGATTCTTTTTTCATCATGCTCTCAGAGTATTTTATATTGTCATATGCCATTTACTTAACAGGAGCTTCCATCTAGCAAATCACCAAAAGATTCCCTGATTGATGGAGTGCTGTTGAGATGTATATCCTTCTGGCAGGTTCTCCTATCACAGCAGAGGACTTCAGAAGCTCTAAGAGTGATGACTGGATTGTTGGTCACCTTCTTGACTGAGGCCCTTCTTGCCCAGCTACTCAGTCTGGATAGATAAAAAGGACTCCATGAAGAGTCCAGGTGTTTTTAGACTTCTTCCATTACATAATAAGTGTGGCCACTGTGCTCCTGTGAACACTCAGAACTTTACAAATGGGTTTTATCCTTTTGCTTCATTCCATGTTTCAGCACAACTTGGTTGTGGAGGTCTACAGAGAGTTCCTTGTACTTCATGGCTTGGTTTTGTCCTGACATGCAGTAAGAATTGTTGAATCTTCTATCCGCAGGGACATGTGTGCCTTTCTAAAGGATGTCCAATCAATTCAGGGGGCCACAGTTGGACAATAATCAATTTCTTGAAACATTTCAAGGAGAATGAAAGCAAACAAGATGCACCTGAGCACAACTTGGAGTGTAACAGCAAAGGGTCTAAAGACTTCTAAGAATGAAAGATTTCAGTTTTTGACATTGAATATTTTTTTCAAACCTTTTTGAAAACATGAGGTCACTTTGTTGACACCTATCTGTCTCCGATAAGCAAACTGCAGATGATCCAGATGTTCTGAAAGCAGGAGTTGGAGGTGTTTCAGAACCAGCTTCTCAGAGTTCTTCATGATGTATGACATTAAGAGAAACTGAAGGCCTTTTGATCACTGGATCACAGCAGCACATGTGAGGAACAGCATCCATATTACTAACCGAGAATGCTAAACCGGATGATGGACGCAGGCACATCCGGCCATGGGCCGTAGCTGCAAAAAGACGTACTGCGCCGGCGCAACAAACAGTCCGCGAGAGTCGGCTGAGGACCCGAGAAAGGCGGACAAAAGAGGGCGAGAGAGGCGGATGAGGGTCCGCGAGAGACGCAGGCGCAAAAAGAGTCCGACAAGAGCACAGAAAACAGGAGTGAGCACATACAGAAAGGAGTCACAAAAATGAGGCTCAACAAGCACCAAAATAAGGAAAAAAAAACATTAAAGAGCACTCAAACGAGGGGAAAGCACGAAACACATTGCACACGAAACTAAACACACCAAAAAAAAAGAACAGACGAGCGCACAATAGCAAGGCACGACCATACCCCCGCCACCCTACAGGCACGGGACGGGACGGGACACACACCAAGAGGGGGATTCAACAAGCCCATGGAAGACCAAAAAAAAGAACACAAAACCACCCCACAGACCCTACAAGCAAGGACGGGACACACACAAAGAGGGGGATTCAAACAAGACACAGGAACACAAAAAGAAACAAAACGCTCGGGCAACAACGATCCCCCCCCCCCACACATCCATAAGAAAAAATGTCTCGACTCCAAAAACGCAAAGCTCAACTAAAGCTTCTAACTAACGATGTACCTAAAAGTAAAAACTTTATGAACTGCATTAGATCCTACAATAGTTCATTTGCTTTTGCATATACCGGAGTAAATATCAGGCCACCAAAAGGCAATGGCCCATACTACTTTCGCATATGTGCACAAATACTGCATCGCATTGGAACAGTGCACCCTGAAACAAATCAACAACGCAAATATGCACAAATCTACATCCTAGATCCACATTACGCAATCTATCAATCAAAGTGTTGCATCGCAACAGGCACGGATTCAAAACGAAACACCTCCCGTCTCAGACATACGTTAATGGCAGCGAAGGCTACAACGGGCTTCTCACACAGCACAGGCAAATCGATTACAGCTCCAAAACAACACGTCCCAAAATACTACACATGCAACAACGCGCCTCTCAAACGGCACAAGCAAAACATACACCAGGAAAATTCATTCGGATTAATGAATGTCATTTGCAATCATTGTCATTCAGTTCACTTCCCTGAAGAAACAACTGGCAATACAAGTTATACATTTACACGTTGTTGTCAAAAGGGTCAACTTAGACTGCCTTCTTTACATTCATATACTGAATATCTACAGAAGCTTATAACTGACGATGTACCTGAAAGTTAAATCTTTATCAACTGCATTAGATCCTACAAATCGGTATCCACTATGAACATTAACGGTGGCACTGCACGTGACATCCGTCTTGAAAAAATGTTGCTTATTGATGAATGTTCAATGACATGAAGTCACTTACTCAACACCATTCATAAACTTCTACAAACGTTTATGAATAATAATATTCGATTTGGAGGAAAGGTACTTTTATGAGGAGGAGATTTTAGACAGTGATTAGCTATTCTTCCAGATGCCATGCACTCAGCTATTGTTCAGTGCACCTTAAAATACGCAGACAATTGGCATTGCTTTCAAGAGATATAGTTAGTAAAAAAGATACGATGTCCAGAACCAGATCATAACAATTGCTTATTACAACTGAGAGATGGTACACTCACCAATACAGATGGACTTCAGCCACATATTATTACAATTCCTCAAGCCTTTATCTGCGACGACTTAGTTACAGAGACATTTGGAACAGCAATCTCATTAGACCAAATGCCCCCTTTTAACACAACGCACTATATTATGTCCAAAAAATATTAATGTGGAAAACATAAATACCCAAGTCATTCCATTACTTCCTGGAGAGACACAACTCTTTCTAAGCTCTGACAAACTTGACTCTGATCACAACAATAACCATCTTAAATGACCTTACAAGTTCTGAGCTGGAATTACCTTTTACACTTGAACGGCGTGTACAAAGAAATTTTCAAATAAACCTTTACACTGTGCCACACACTTTATTGTTTGATTTCTATTTGCATCATCTACACCGTCACACTATTCTATATCTCATTCATACATCACGCTCTTTGTCATTCCCAACACCAGGGGTTGGCGAGCGAAGCCCACCCCACAGACCCTACAAGCAACGGACGGGACACACACAAAGAGGGGGATTCAAACAAGACACAGGAACACAAAAAGAAAGAAGACGCTCGCGCAACAACAATCCTCACCCCCCCCCCCCCCCCCCCCCCACACACACACACACATCCATAAGAAGTGACACCCAAAGCCACATATTCTAAAGTGAACATCAACACCTTCACACTAGACAGCATAGGTGTCAGCATAGGTGGATCTCCTTACAATAAAGCACTATTAACCGTTCAACTGCAGAAAAGGAAACATATTAACAGTGACTGCGATCCTCCGGAGTGGCAGCAAATCTGTTAATAAATGGTCGTACATCTCACTCAATATTCAAAATACCGGTCCCAATCACAGAGACATCAGTATCCACTATGAACATTCACAGTAGCAATGCCCGAGACATCCGTCTTGCAAAACTGATAATTATTGATGAATGTACAATGGCATCCAGTCACTTACTCAACACCATTGATAAACTTCTACAAACGTTGATGAATAATAATATTCCCTTTGGAGGAAAAGTTCTTTTATTAGGAGGAGATTTTAGACAATGCTTAGCTATTGTTCCACATGCCATGCGCTCAGCTATTGTTCAGTCCACCTTAAAATACGCAGACAATTGGCATTGCTTTAAAACAATACAGTTGGTACAAACATGCGATGTCCAGATCTAGAATATAACAGTTGGCTGATACAACTGGGAAATGGTACACTCACAAATACAGATGGACTTCACCCAGATATTATTTCCATTCCACAATCCTTTATCTCAGACGACTTAGTAAAAGAGATATTTGGAACAGCAATCACATTAGACCAAATACCCCTGTTAACACAACGCACTATATTATGTCCAAAAAATATTAATAACCAAGTCATTTCATTACTTCCTGGAGAGACACAGATCTTTCTAAGCTCAGACAAAGTTGACTCTGATGACGACAATGAACATATAAATTTCCCCTTAGAATATTTGAACACTATTAACCCTGCCGGATTACCACAACACGACCTTGCCCTTAAAAACGGAACAATAATCATGCTATTAAGAAACCTTAACACAAAACAGGGTTTATGCAATGGCACACGTTTAGTCGTCAACACCATGACACACAATGTTATTCAAGCGACATTTCTTACAGGATCACATGCTAACAATACTGTTCTCATTCCTAGAATTGACCTTACAAGTTCTGACCTAGAATTACCTTTTACATTGAAACGCCGACAGTTCCCCATTAAACCTGCATTTGCCATGACCATCAACAAATCACAAGGACAAACCATGGACAAGGTTGGCATCTACCTCTCTGAACCCGTTTTTGGACATGGACAACTTTATGTTGCCTTCTCACGTGTTCGCCGTTCATCTGACGTTAAAGTTAAAATTATAAATAATCCATGCCAAGGAAGACTCATTCAAGGACAAGACACCATCTTTACTACTAATGTTGTATACAAAGAAATATTCCAATAAAACATTAATATATGACAAACACTCTATTTGTTATTTCTATGGGCATCATCCAAAGCTGCACACTATTCTATATCTAATTCATACATCTGACTCTTTCTCATGTCCCAACGCCAGGGGTTGGCGAGCGAAGCGAGCAGGGGGGCGGAGCCCCCTAGTTGTTTTATATGAGGAGATCATGTCTCAATAGTAAAGTGAAATTGTATGAGGAAGCAACAAAAGCAGATGACTATGTATGTGTAAAAGAAGTGTGAATTAAGGACACAGTCTGTTGGTGGGTACAGAATTGACTCAAACACAAGAAGCAAAGAGAAGTGGGGAGAGGAGCCTTATTAGAATTAGATCATGCAAATCAGCGGTGTCCCTTAGGAGTCAGTATTGGGGCTGCTGTACTTTTCAATATAAATAAATGATCAGGAAAGAATATACAAATAAGGAACATCAACATGATGATGATATCAAACAGTGGGGTGGGGGGGGGGGGGGGGGGGGTGTGAGTATTGGTAGATAATGCAGAACCAGTCATTTTCTTACTGAGGGATCTGGACAGCATAGAGACTTGGTCAGATCTGTGGCAGATGAGATTTAATGTAAATAAATGTAAAGTATTACATGTAGAAAGTACATTGATTTGAATACTTAGTGGAGGGGGTGGGGAGGGAGGGGGGATCTGAAACTAAAAAGTGTCCTTTACAAAAAAGGCCTGGGAATTGTAGTAAAATGATCATTATTACATTGAGACAGTGGACAGAAGCCATGAATAAGGTTAGCAGAATGGCAGGTTATATTGTGGCCCCATGTGGAGTACAAGTCACGTTAGGTTATACTAAAGCTTTATAATACACTGGTGTGGCATTATCTGGAGTGTTGTGTGCACTTTCAGTCTTCGGGGTACAAAACGTATATTGCAGCACTAAAGAAAGTCCAGAGATGAGCAACAAAGCTGATTCAGAACTGAGAGGTCTTCACTATGAGGACAGACTGAAGGAACTGAACCTTTTTATCTTAAGTAGATGGAGATGAAGATATCTCTCTATTATAAAAAAAAAAAAATCCTGGGCGGGAGAGACTAGGGAGACGAGACCTGATCTTCACGGAAGACACTTAAAAGACCCACGAGACAAAAGAGATAGGCCACGGAGTGTCTCGCGGGGACCTTAAACATGAGACTTTGTGCCAAGAGATTGTCCCAGGACCGTCTTGCGGGGACAGGGGACATGGAGCATGAAATTCATGCAAGACACACCCTACTTACAACCAATATCAAATAAGACAACGGGGGCAGCAAAACACTCAGTTATGTAAAGGCTTGTAGCAAACTAAGATCCTGTGTTCTCAGCTCATATAAAGTATATTAGGACAATACGATCTACTGTAGATGAAACGTCGACGACTAAGCGAAGAGAAAAGAGCAGCGGAGAAAAAAAGAGACCCAAAAGCGTTGGAGAGAAAAAAATGCAAAAAAGAAAAAGAAAAGGAAAGTAATAATCAGCCCGGAACAAGTGGAACTGAAAAAAAAAGCAGATCCAATCAGGCTCAGATATAAAAGACAAAAAGTAAAAGACAAAGTTGAACTTCATAAAGACGTTCAAAAACGTTGGCGCGATACACATACAGAGGAAGTTAAACAATATGAAAGCAGGAACATTTGAAAGTATAAAAAAAAATAGTAAAGATCGCAGTAGCACAAACAAATGGAAATTATTCAAAAAAGGGAAAATAATCACCACGGAACAGGTGTAATTAAAAAAAAAAGCAGGACAAAGCAAGGTGAGAAATAAAAGACAAAGAGTAGAAGACAAAGTAAAACAGTCAAAAAGAGGTTAAAAAACAAGGGGGCCAAACACATGCAAAGCAGGTTAGAGATAATGAAAACAGTGGAATTCAAACGACTCAAAAAAAATGTAGGTACAAAACACATGCAGAGCAAGATATAGAATATGAAAGAAGAAAAAAACGAAAGTATCAAAAAAAAGAAAGCGCAAACAAAGAGAAGTTATTACTCGGAGAAATAACGAAAAGACGAATAGAGATTGAATATATGGACATAGGTGATATGTCAGAAGTATGTAAATATTGTAAGGCTTTGAAGTTTAAGTCAGAGACTTGTAGATTGTCTAATTCATATTGCCATCAGGGAAAAGTAGTGTTTCTACACAATCAGGAGGCGTATCGGCAAGAATTAAAAGATTTGATGTTTGGGGAGTGAAATCCACAAACACTACAGGCAAAATATCCGAGTCTACAATAATCTTTCCGCATTTGCATCATTCAACGCTCAAAACGTAGATTTACACAAGAATGGACCATACGCTATGACAATCTGTGTCCAGCAACAATTAAAGCAAAAACAAGTTTAATTTCGAAGAAACCACAATTCAGTCAGGTGTATATTTATAATCACAGAAAAGCGATGAAACATAGAACGATCGGACGTATTAGAAATTATACAGCCAATAATGGATACAAATCCATACTTCCAAAAGTATCGCACTTTACAGAAAATGTATCTGTAAAACACGGACAAAGAAGTTTTCTTGGATTTTTATATGAATCATAAGGACCACGCATGCATATATAATAAACCAACATGTGACGAATTGTCAGCGATAATAGTTTCAAAAGACGAAAATTTCAAAAACAGAGTAGATATTCGTGTTTATCCAAAAGCAAAACATGAATCAACATTTCTGTCTAATAATTCGCCACATTCCGGTCCATTGCTCTTTCCTTTGCTTTTCCCAGATGGAGAAACAGGATGGTCATACAATATGAAACACACAAATTCAGAAAAATGAATAACATCAACACAATATTTCGGGGCAAAATTAGCGATACGTTCCAATGTATTTAACCCACTTCTGTCATCTCAACATCTAATGCAACATTACATTATTAATGCGTATCTAAAAGTCGAAGCTAATCGTCTCTTCTTTATTAAATCGACTAATCAAAACTTAGAACGGAACATATGCAAGGTCTCATTGATCACATTTAAAATTCAAATATCAATAGTTCAGACAAATTCAAAATAGGTAAAGCAGTAATATATATCATTATCATATAAAGATAGCCCAAGAGCATTGCAAAAATTATATCATGATGCAATGGTAATATCCAGAACTATCGGTTGGCCATATTTATTTATTACAATGACGTGCAATCCACAATGGCCAGAAATCCCCAGATACTTGAAAACAATGCCACCGGCTACATTGGCTCTGGATATTCAGACTTTCGTAAGTAGATTTTTTTATCAGAAAGTCTTAATTTTATTGAAAGAACTCGAAACAGTGTTTGGTCAAATCCGAGCATACATTTACACAATCAAAATTCAAAAATGGGGTTTGCTTCACATGCATTTATTGGTTACTTTGCAATAAAAATTATTAACTGCTGATGTCTGTGCTAAAACTCCAAACAAAGAAACCGATCCTGGATTATGGTACAAAGACATTAAACACATGTCTCACAGACCTCATTTAAAAGAGGGACTCGAAAGAAAGAAAGTGTATAAAAAAGTTCCAAAAGCTTTTGTTCAAGCAACAGATAGGACTAAGGCTGGCTTTACCAGATTATTGCTGAAGAGATAATCGTCACGAACAACACACTTATCATGGAAAGAAAGATGGAAAAATTGTGATGATTGATAATTCAATGATCGTACCATATAACCCGTATTTGCTAAAAAGATTTGATTGTCATATTAATGTTGAGTATCATGCATCAGTGATGAATATTAAGTACATCTATAATTACATTCATAAAGGGCACGAAGTTCACTGAAGTTCTAAAATAAAAGTGAAAACAATGAAATAGCAACCATTCCCAGAAAAAAAAAATCTTAAAATTGTATATCTCGTTAAACAAACACGGGGGTTGGCAAGCGAAGTGAGCAGGGGGCAAAGCCTCGTAGTCATAAATTAAGTTTTTAATATTATGAAAGTAATTTAAATGTCACACAAATATGAACATGTTTCTCCACAAAGAGAACAACGGACACATGTAAAAAATGACCAACCAGTGTGGTGGAGTGTAGGTCTTTAAGACCCTTCAAAGCCGACAATGTTATTTTAGAAAGCATTACGAGAATAGAATTAGGTGAGCTTGTTGAGCTGAATGTCCTGTTCTCATCACAATTGTTCTACTGTTCTAACTGAGGTGGAGAGTCCTGAAGGAGCTGATGACAGCAGACACAAGACCAATGGCTTACCTTTAATACGATCATCTATGGGAGCGGGCTGGAGACTGGCCTGAATGTCCTTCAAGAGGTCTGGTCCTGGTGAGACAACAAGAGAGACAGAAGAGACAATTACAGCAGTAAAGGGTCAGATTAACAAAAAGATAAAGTGGGTGCAGTGAGGTATTCAAGGTATACAGAAAAATATCAAAAACTAACCGACTGCTGCTACCGTGGACTTGGTTTGGCCACAATGAAGAGTTAATGTCTGAAAGAAAAGAGCAATCCACCAATGTGTGTCCATATTGGGAGTCTGCAATTAAATTGTCCAGGAAAGAAGATCCAGAAAATGACACACAAGACAGCTAGAGGAACAGCAGATGTATTGTGTGTTTATCATGCGGAGGACAGCAGGTGCTGTTTACTGAGACCTCAGGAAAACAACAAGCTTCATGAAGGGGGAAGTTTGAAAATACAAACATGGATGAGAATAAGTGAGCATCTGGGGGCACCTAAAGCTGATGTTTACACACACCGACCTGAGGGGTTTGCTAAGATCAGGGATGTCAGAAAACAACAGAATCTGTAACTTCTTGTTAATGAAAGAAAAAAATATAATTACTGATCATTCTGGTGAGCTGTAATTGTAAGCTTATAAAGTGTAGAAATGTGTCAAATGTGGAGTCATGACAGGTCACACATAGGAGACAGTAGCAAATCAGTTACTAAATAGTTTGGTGGGACTGTGACAATGCTGGTCCAGCTTCATGCTATCACTTCCCATTTAGGAGCCCTTGAACCCAACATCTTCGGTAATGTAACTGAACGAGCTGGACAAAGCGGATACTAAACAAAGCAAGGGGATGGTGCAAAAAGTACTTTAAATAAAAAAATTAAAAAATCAACAAAACCAAAAAGTGTTCAAAACACTTCAAATGTCCCAGTAAAAAACAATCCATTAAAAAAAACAGTGAAAATGTGGAGATTAAAATCCCAATAAATAAATCCTTTACAACGAGGTTAAAATACTGGCTGGAAGCAGTATCTTCTTTAAAAACACTGTGTCTTCTTCATTTAACTGGGCCCTGCAACAGGGGAGTCGTCCCAACCTGCAGCTGGTCTGGCAGCTTTCCGAGCCCTGGCTCTGTACAACTCTCTCCAGACCAAGACTCTGGTTCCCCAGCGAAAAGGGTGCTCATGCTGGGATTTCAACCTCCAAAGCCTGTAACTCCCACTGCCTTCCGTGGCCTTATGTGCCGAGCCAACCACGATCCTGGTGACTCCCGCTCCTCTGAAGAACTCAGCAGGAGTGACCCATCCGCACCCGAGTGCCAGCCAAACACCCCACTCAGGCTCATTTCCCAGCTGCCTGTAACTACCAGACGAGCTTGATCTTCCTGCTCGCTCGCTCACAGCCTCACAGGCTCTCAGCCTCCAGCTTCCTCTTCTTCCTCCTCTAACCTCTGCTAACTTTTCCAATATTTCTTTTTTTTCCTCTCCGCACTCGTGCTTCTACTATTTATAATGGGGACGTGGCACAGGTGTGGCGATTAACAGTTCTACACATCAATTACGGAAATGGGCGATCCCACACCTGTGCACTTCAGTGCAGAAGAGCCCAAGTCTGTATCCAGCCCGGGAACCACACTATCATGCCCCCTCTTTAAATCCACAAGTGTGGCAATTATTTATTTAAAAGCTGGCCTTTTCTTCTAAGCCACGAACGTGCTATACCACAGGGACTACTGACCTCTTTAAAGACTTTAATAGATACATAAAATAGAAAATCAGAGAAACTGAAGAAACTGTTGGCATTGACGGTCATCAAGCAGGGATCTCAGTGTAAGTGACAAACCTGACAGTCGTGTGTCCAGTGGCCTACAGACACTAATGTTGTGTTTTGTGTTCCTGTGTCTCTCACTCTGTCTCCTTTTGTGATTTGTACACATTCTGTGTTTCCCGGTCACACAAAACTCTATTAACTCACCACCATCTGCCACCTCCTCCAGTATTCTTGTCAGGTTTGGTGACAAAAAATCTCACAAGTTCTTCAGCCGGTGCCTCCCACAGGCTCATCAGTACCACTCTGTCCATCTTCATTATGTCACTGATGAAGGACTCCACACCTGCTAGACCCTCACCCTCTTCTTTGGCTTTAAATCTCTGAAAGACAAGCAAGTGAACAGAGTGCTAATTTAGAAAAGACCACTGAAGGAGCAGAGCAGAGTGGTCAGTAGGTCTGATGACCTCACAATAATAGAAAGACATGCTATGGAGGGTCAGGCAGTTTAAGATGATTCTCCTGAGCTCACCATCTCTGCTCAGCTCTCTGTGCCTCGTACTGACAGGGAGACCTGCCTACCTTGGCCTCATCATTGGTGAGGATGTTCTTGGTGGCCAGGTTCTGCAGGATACTTGTGATGTCATATTCAATCACATAAGCCATGTGGGGCTTGTAGAACTTGGTGATCTTGTGGAGATCCTCATGACAGAATGCTTTTATTACTTTAAGAAACCTCTGTGTTAAACCTGCATTGGAAAGAGTAAAGATGAAAATTAAGAGTTGTGTGCGTGTTGGAGGCTTAGGGATCAGAATTCAGTCTGACATGACCACCTCTCTCTACCCTAACTACTGGCCTCATCTATTCACACAGTAAATATGAATGAATAGCATCAATGACAGGCTGGACTGGTCTCATAACACACATGAGTTGCTGTACATAACAAAGGACAGAGCAGACCCTTTTTATTGATGAGACTGTGCTCCTTTAATATGATTACAACAACAACAACAACATTTATTTATATAGCACATTTTCATACAAAAAGTAGCTCAAAGTGCTTTACATAATGAAGAAAAGAAGAATAAAAGACAAATAAGAAATTAAAATAAGACATTAGTTAACATAGAAAGGAGTAAGGTCCGATGGCCAGGGTGGACAGAAAAAACAAAAAAAAACTCCAGAAGGCTGGAGAAAAAAATAAAATCTGTAGGGGTTCCAGGCCACGAGACCGCCCAGTCCCCTTTGGGCATTCTACCTAACATAAATGAAATAGTCCTCTTTGTAGTTAGGGTTCTCACGGAGTCACTTGATGCTGATGGTTATACAGACTTCTGGCTTTTAATCCATCCATCATTGTTGGAACATCATGGTGCTTTGGGTAGATGGTGGTGGCACAAGCCACCACCAATAGGACACCGGAAAAGAAAACAGAAGAGAGAGTAGGGGTTAGTACAAATTTTGAATGAATAGTTATTATAATGAATTGGATATACAGAGTGTCAGGATTAAATTACAGTGAAGTTATGAGAAGGCCATGTTAAAGTAATGTGTTTTCAGTAGTTTTTTAAAGTGCTCCACTGTATTAGCCTGGCGAATTCCTACTGGCAGGCTATTCCAGATTTTAGGTGCATAACAGCAGAAGGCCGCCTCACCACTTCTTTTAAGTTTTGCTCTTGGAATTCTAAGGAGACACTCAGTTGAGGATCTGAGGTTGCGATTTGGAATATAAGGTGTCAGACATTCCGATATATAAGACGGGGCAAGATTATTTAAAGCTTTATAAACCATAAGCAGAATTTTAAAGTCAATTCTGAATGACACAGGTAACCAGTGTAGTGACATCAAAACTGGAGAAATGTGTTCGGATTTTCTTTTCCTGGTAAGGATTCTAGCAGCTGCATTCTGCACTAACTGCAAACGATTGATGTCTTTTTTGGGTAGTCCTGAGAGGAGTGCATTACAGTAATCTAGCCGACTAAAGACAAACGCATGAACTAATTTCTCTGCATCTTTCGATGATATAAGAGGTCTAACTTTTGCTATGTTCCTTAGGTGAAAAAATGCTGTCCTAGTGATTTTATTAATATGCGATTTAAAATTCAGATTACAATCAACGGTTACCCCTAAGCTTTTTACCTCCGATTTGACTTTTAATCCTAATGCATCCAGTTTATTTCTAATAGCCTCATTGTATCCATTATTGCCAATCACTAAGATTTCGGTTTTTTCTTTATTTAATTTGAGAAAGTTACTATTCATCCATTCTGAGATACAGGTTAGACATTGTGTTAGCGAATCAAGAGATTTGGGGTCATCAGGTGCTATTGATAAATACAGCTGTGTGTCATCAGCATAGCTGTGGTAGCTCACGTTATGTCCCGAGATAATCTGACCTAATGGAAGCATGTAGATTGAATTAGTGACATTAGATTAATTAGATTAGTGACATCCTTTACATATTATACAACT
The DNA here is from genome assembly GCF_900747795.2 of Erpetoichthys calabaricus. Lineage (NCBI taxonomy): Eukaryota > Metazoa > Chordata > Cladistia > Polypteriformes > Polypteridae > Erpetoichthys > Erpetoichthys calabaricus. The sequence continues at coordinate 355,818,394 of NC_041394.2, read as the reverse complement.
CTGTGATGACCAGTGTGGTGTGCTCAGTCAATAATATTTCTTCACAAGAGGCCCACTAGATAGATAGATAGATAGATAGATAGATAGATAGATAGATAGATAGATAGATAGATAGATAGATAGATAGATAGATAGATAGATAGATAGATAGATAGATACTTTATTAATCCCAAGGGAAAATTCACACTTTAGGTGGATTACTTAGTCTGAAGGGCAGGTGGGATGTTGGCACCAAAATTTTTCAATGTAAAATGTGACAAGTGCTCAACACCAATCAGTAACGAGCACTTCCTTGTGAACCTGTAGTATACCTGATGTTCCCCTGTCTATGCTGTGCCGGAAGTATGAGTTTGAAAGGCAGCGGCCATCTGGTGAATAGAATGACCATTTTAGAAGTATACTCTGAAAGGGATGGATATGTTGACTGTAGGCTATTGGGTGGATTACTGAAGCCTTGGAAGCAAGCCATGAAAGAAGAGAGGTAGTTGCCTATGGGCATAGCAGCTATCCCAGTTGTAGGTGACCACAAGGAACATAAACAGGACAGAGCTGACCCCCAAGAGAAGATGGACAAGAAGGCCTTGGAGAGAATCTGTTGCACTCCTCAAGGAGCCAAGCAGTTCAGCAGTGGCATGGCTAACACCCACACACCTGCATCTTTTACTCCACTTATCTAATTCCACCTGAATTCATGCATACATAACCAATCCTAGTTATTAATTATTATTATTATTATTATTATTATTATTATTATTATTATTATTATTATTATTATTATTATTATTATTCGTAAAGAAGGAAATAAAGTCCAGTATGCCTTAAAAAACAACTTTATTGAAAAAAAACTCCAGCACAGACACAACTTTCATCCCTTACCCCACATAAAAACATGCACACACTTTAAAATTATCTGAAAATTTCAGTACGGCTAAAAAACCACAACTTCATTGAGAACAGCATTTAATAGTGTTGTCTTCATCGTCAGAGTGCCATACTTCAGTCATTCCTCAGTGTTAAACAGTGTGTGCATCGAACTGGTGTGTATGTGGTACCAAATCCTAATCTGGTGTAAAACGGATGAAGCAGGCCAGAGTTTTAGTAGAATGACTTAATTAACTGCTGAATGTTTCAAATAAGGATTTGTTGCAGTGGCCTCGTAAAGTGGAATATTTATTTATTTGCATACGTGTGTTTGGTTTCTGAAACAGAAAAAATACAAAATAATATTAAATAGCTGTCGCAAAAATAAATACCTTCAAAATACTACAGACAGGCAACATCCAAAAATTCCAGTAGATGGCGGTAGATTTTAACAGAGCGTGCCGTCGTTGGCAAAGACACTGAAGAGAAATGGCTAAACACGTTAAAGTCGTTCAGACATGGGGGTCTTCACAGTCACTACTTAAACAGCGATTACCAGATCTGTTTTCTAGAAGCACATATAAAAGAATAAAGAAACAACATTTCTTGATGTACTGTACACAGTTTTAAACATTAAACTGAACACACTTCGACATTAAAGGTTCCCAGGTCACGTTAGTAAAAGATCGTTACAGCTCTTACCATTTCTTACAGAAAAAAATGTGTTATATTTCTAATGGAATTGACAACAAAACATGTAACCTGAATAAAAAAATAGACACACACAGTATTAACGACTAATCAAATACATGCTGCAATGTGAAGACTCCGGGAGTACAGCGTATCGGGCACAAAACTAACACTTGCGAATTCCCACGCAAAACCAATGTGCGTAAGGACGCAGCCAGGTAGCCGCCCCTAATTTTTAGGTCACGCAACTGACAGCGAGCTGAGACTTTTGCACACTCAGCATTAAACGACTTCACTGGAAGACAAAAAAAAAAAAACTCACTTCACATTTCATTTCTGTTTGAGTGCCATTTAAGGAAAGAAAAGAAGCAATTCAGATGAATGACGAAGAAATTCAGAGAAACAAATCTTAAAAAACAAGTCAAGAAAGTAAAAGGAGTTCATTATCAGCAAAAACAGGTCACTGATTAAGAAAAAAAGGGTTAGAATGAAAACCTGCAGTCACTGTGGCCCTCCAGGACCGGAGTTTAAGAACTCTGCCCTATGGCATAGAACGATTCTGGCATCTCTATACATAGAATCCCCAACCCCACGTAGCATCAACCCTGCACTCTTAAAAGCCTGGTTCTTTAATGGCATGTTCTTTACTGGGTAGGGTAGTTCTTCGTAGAACTATAGCTGGAAAAAGCACCATTTCATTCTGGGAAGGGTTCTTTACATATGACGTTGGTTCTTTGTGCTTTGAAAAACTTCCTAATACGCGTAAAAAATAATTTTTTAGTGTTTGGTAGACTATCTTGCATAACAAAAACAGATTAAGAACACCAGGACGTATAGTGTAAAGACAGCAACAGTTAGTAACAGGAAAGGATGGCACCTGTCACAGTACTCTTCATAACGCCGTCATGAGGTAAGGCACATTGTTAATGCCGGGTCAGCAACAAAATTAAGCTTATCATCTCAGTCTTAACAGACGCTTAATTCTCTTTCCCCAACTCTCTCTCTCTCTCTCTCTCTCTCTCACACACACATATAGAATACGTATAAAAAAACTTTAAAATACACAAGCTATTTTTATTTAAACATCCATCCATCCATTATCCAACCCGCTATATCCTAACGGCAGGGTCACGGGGGTCTGCTGTAGCCAATCCCAGGGCAGAAGGCTGGGAACCTAACCTGCATGTCTTTGGACTGTGGGAGGAGCACCCGTAGGAAACTCACGCAGACACGGGGAGAACATGCAAACTCCACGCAGGGAGGACCTGGGAAGCGAACCCGGGTCTCCTAAATGCAAGGCAGAAGTGCCGCCCACTGCACCACCCTTTTAAAACATGTATATAGGAAATTAATTGGGAAAAAAAGAATCTCGGCCCTGTCATTCTTCCTGCACTCTGGTCTTGGCGGTTTCAAACTAAATTACAAACTAAAAGACGCCTGCCATTTGAACTAAACGCGCGAGGTTTGAAGGTAAGAGACTTTCAACATACTTTGTGACCGATACCTTCAACAGATTCCAGAAATTAACAGTTTTACAGAATGACCACATCAATACTGTACCGCGTCGCCTCTGGTCGTTGCAATGCAACGCGATGTATATGAGAACCGATCAGTCATATAAATAAAGCGAGCAAAAGGACTTCAAAAACAACAATCATGTCTCCTTATAGACACGGGTGTGATAAAGTAAAATTAAATGATCAACACCCCATCAGAATTTGAAATGTAACTTTGAGTAAAATTCTAAAGATTTCGTTGTAAGTACAGTATAAGCATCTCTCAACTGGGCTTACATTTAAACATTTGGTAAAACATTCGCATATTTCTGTTGTCCAACATCACATTCGTTGCATTTTTATCATCCCGACTTTTCTCTAGCAGAGATCCAGTAGTTCTCACAATTTTAAAATGCGGTATAAGCAAAAGCAATGGATGTGCGTGTAACCCTTAGGTTCACACTTTACTTTATTGGTTTATAATGTCCTAAAGGTGAAGAAAAGTTACGTGATAATGTCGCCTTTACCAAAGTGCCGACTAACAATTCCTTCTTCGTCTACATGCACGAGACGAATTACTGTTTTTAATTAAAATTAATTCCTCTTTAAACTTATTTCGGTTCCTTATAGGGTAATAGTAATACCGCCTTTAAACTTGTATTGGCCATTTTGTATTTCAAGTTATTTTTAATTGCTAATTATTAAATAGGACTCTATTGAGTATACTTTCAAAACTGGTATATTTAAGGAAGCTGAACACCAATTAGTCACAGACCTTCCAGCACTAACACACATCGCTCGATGCCAATTTTACATCCCTTCAATTTCAGTCTGCCGTGCATGAAAGCACGTTCATTACAAAGCCACCACCAGCCTCTTGTAAAGTGTTGTTAAAAAGCTCGGGTTTAATGGAATCTACTAACATGTGGAACTGATATGTCAAAGTTATTACTTTGAATCAAAACTGTGGTAAGGTGGCTCTTGGATGAAGTAAATAAACACACCTCGCTGAGCTGTGGCCACGCCCCCTTGGGCTCCACCTGCTCTCACGTCATCTCAAAGCTCTTAACTGGGTCCCTGCCGGTGCCAAGCGAGATTAACTATCTAAATTAATAGATTCAACTTTGATTTACTATTCAATCCCCGATGTCGATCGATCGCTGTCCATACATCAAAGAAGAGCTACGGACGTATCTTGGGCTATCTTCGTGAAATCCAGCTGACAGGTGTCATCATTTTCAACGTACAACTTCATTCCTTTTTTCAGAGCGACCACTTCCTATCAAAACTGAAAGGATCGTTTTGAAGTTCGGGGAAAAAACATTTACCCTCATTTCAACCCGATAGTTCTCTAACTTTTTTGTGAAATCTACTCTCTACTCTTTAATTTTTCAGAATAATCTACAGCACAAGGTAAAAACACTTTTTATTCTCTTTCTCGACGTGGTGTAATGATGTCCCGCCTAAAATGGAATTGAATTCAAACAGGACTGTCCGTTATATCCCGCGCATTCTGACACACCGCGCCCTCCTCGGTCTGCTTTTCGTTCTTCTATGAGTATCAGGAGCTGAACGAGACCTACAGGAGTATGCAACGTATTAAAAGGTGCATTGTGTGTACCGAGTTATGTCAGTGAAAGTATTGTTTAATTCGAAACTGTAATATGTTGCGTTTTTTATTCAAGGTGAGATTCGACCCACCGCGGGTACACTCGTCAGACTTGCACCACCAGCACATATTCACTATGGCGGTTGGGTTGTTCTGATCAGAATCACTGATGGCACCATACAACTGAAATACACTTCGGGGTCATTTAAAACCGACTTACTAATGATAACGAATGGTTTGTGGTATACAGTCATCGGAGCCAGTCAACCCATTAGGCAACATAAAGTGTGATGATAAGGTGTGCGGTCAGGGGCAGATCTACTATGAAACTATAAGGTTTAAGCTTCAGTGCTCCTCATCCTGGAGCCCCAGAAGCAACTTTAGTCCACATTTCTTACAAATTTTGCGTGTCTACTGTATGAAATGGGGTTCATAAAAATAATAATGATAATATAGTATAATACAGCAATTTTCATCAAAATTTTAAACGTAGTGGTTAAAAAATGTGGTGATCTGTCATGGAAACCCCCCATTGAAGAAGATAACAGACCCAGACCTCGTTGTTAGTTGTGAATTGGCTCTCATAACAGTTCAAGCTTCAGGGCCCAAAAATGTAGGTCTGCACTGTCTGCGGCCTGTACAGAGAGGGGCACAGCTTGCATTTCTGAAGGCACTTTCACCCCGGACAGCGCAGTGGCGTAGCTACAGGAGGGTGGAGGGGGTGGTCCGCCCCGGGAGGCTCATTTTTGGGGGCGGCATTATTGGCCAAAAGGCTCAGTACAATTCGTGTGTAAGCAGCAGGGTTCGGAAAAATATCACTCATGAATGAAAAAAGTAAAATTCTCTGATTTTTTTTCCACAAATACTTCAAGAATAATTTTCAGACTGTCCTTCTGTGACGGCATCAGACACAGCAGTTGAACTTTATGAGGCAATAACAAACATAAACATAAACATTACACCGATAATAATTTCTAGGAAGATAAACAACTAATTTACAATTTATAATTTAGTTTCGTCATCAATCCGAATGTGGTCTTCCTCTGCGCAGAAAACTTCCCCACCTATCACTTGTGCACTACACTGGTTCTGGTTTTCGCTTCGTAATTGTATTAAACTAATAATTAGAACATGGCTTATCAGTGCGTCTGTACAATATTCTTGTAGTTGATGCTTATAGATAATTATATTTGAAAAATGATTGCTGTTTCTCTATAGATGAATAACAAAATTTATCTTAATATTTCTCTCTACGTCATTTTAATTTTCTATTTAAATAGGTTAACATATTCAGATATTTTGGAGGGGCAAATTGAAGCCCCGCCCCGCCCCGAGCAACTCGAACTCGAGCTACGCCACTGGGACAGCGAAGGGAATTCCCAGAGCAGGCCCCACACCTTTGGTCATTAAATGCCGATGATACTGAGTGGGCACAGTTCCCAAAAAGCACAGGTTATGAAAGCAGAAATGTGGACGAGTTGTACTGTCTGTATTATATACACAAAGGGAGCCACTTGTGCTATTGAAGGGTCACATGCTTCACCAGTGCCGGACTGACGTTTACCATCAGCGGGAGCTTTCCCGGTGGCCTGCTGCCTGCCTGGCATTCAAAACAACCAGTGAAATCAACTAATGATGAATTTATACACTGTAATGTTATTATAATGGAAAACGAGCAGGCGTTATTGCTCTGTAGTGGGCACAATTCCTTTCGGTTTAACGTTGGAAGGTTTCTTTTCTGGTTTCTGGATGGATGGTTTCTTGTTCATGTTTTGACATCGCGCTCTGACAGTTAAACAGGAGCGCTTTTATGAGAGATGCGTACGTCTGGTGCTTTTGTGATTAAAGTTATATAAAGATTGATGAAAAGTTTATAATATGCTTTGAATTATATTTGGATATAGTATAGGTTTTGGTATTTGTTACTGTGCATTAATTTGTTTTATTTTTGTTTCAAATTTTAATGGTCACTTTTTTAACGGGTTATTTTCCACGTTTCCACGTGACTGAATAGACTACACGAAATATATATTTTTTTTTATTAATGTAACACGTATGTGAGTGGAATGATCTGTGTTTTAAATGTAGTTGTTGTTCTTTATTTCATGATAAGTTTGTTAATGTACGTGTGTTATTTTTACTTTACTTTAATATTTTTAAAGTGCACGTTTCTCGCGCTCTGGACAGTTAAACCTTAGCGCTATAATGAGAGAGTGACTGAATTGGCTACACGAAATGTTTCATGCTTTTTTGTTTAATAAGTGTATTCTTTAATAAATGCTTAACAGAATACTGGTGCACTAAAACATTTTTGAGTCTTTTGTCTATTGTCAAATTCAAAGTGCTCTTTTTTTGGGTATCCGTCAATAAGGGCGCGCACATAAAGGCGACCTTCAAAAGGGCGACCTCAATTGGGCGCGGCGAATAAATCCGCACATAAATAAAAGCGTTCTTCAAAGGGGCGACCTCAATTGAGCGCCGAATAAAGGCGCGCATAAATAAAGGAGCGCTTCAAAAGGGTGACGTCAATTGAGCGCCGAATAAAGGCGCGCGTAAATAAAGGAGTGCTTCAAAAGGGTGACGTCAATTGAGCGCCGAATAAAGGCGCGCGTAAATAAAGGAGCGCTTCAAAAGGGTGACGTCAATTGGGTGCAGCGAATAAAGGCAACCGCAATAAAATTACAGAAAATTTATTAGATAAAGGCAATGATTAAACGTATAAAAAGGTGAAAGCAAGAATATTAAAACATCCAATTAATTAATGCATGAACTTCTAACGAACTACTTCTAACGAACTATTTCTAAAGCTCTCTATATTTCCTTGTTTTCAAAATTACAGAAAATTAGATTAAGGCAATGACTGAATGTATAAAAAGGTGAAAGCAAGTTACACTTGAAGCTGTAGATTATGTGCAATGCCACGTAGATATTCGAGATGCGGTCTATTAGCATAATCAAGGACAATTAATTTAATTCGCTCCGAAGGTCATCCTTTTGAAGCTCGCCTTTATTTACGCGCGCCTTTATTCGGCGCTCAATTGAGGTCGCCCCTTTGAAGATCGCCTTTATTTATGTGCGCTTTTATTCTCCGCGCCCAATTGAGGTCGCCCTTTTGAAGGTCGCCTTTTTGTGCGCGCCCTTATTGAATAGAACCCTTTTTTTGACCAACTCTTTGAACTTTGTGCAAGAGCATTCAGCGTTATCCATCCAGACACGGGCTGCGGCTGGGCTGTGGAGATTCCAGACTCGCAGTTGAAATTGCAAACATAATCGATGAAGTGCGGATTCCACTGACAACTACTTTTTGTGGTTCAGTGCTTTTTGCACATTTGTTTTGATATAAATATTATAGTACTACATGGTTTATTAATGAAGTGTTTACATTTATGAAGTGTTGTCACTTTATCAGAGGTTGTCGTGAGATTAATATTTAAGAGTGAAATGTGTGTGTAAAAGCTGAGTCTACTGTCTCCTCATTTATAAATAATTCCAAGACAAAATGGTGTTTTGTTGGTTTTTTGAGTCTGTGCAAGAAAACTGATGCATATTGTGTGGCCTGGCCTGGCTTAGACTTGGGATTCCAGGCCTGAATAAGCTTTCCAGTCTGGCCCTGCTTCAGACACTGAGATGGACCTCACCACACTAAAAGTCATCAAACTCAAATGATACTAATTGACCATTATGGACATTGATGGGTGACATCAGTCAGCATAGCCTAAGGTTCCAAACCGGCTTTGACCAGTACTTACAGTCACTGTCTAATAATGAGCCTGAGCAGAAGGGCAATGAACATGCAAGACTTGTTTGTGTGAGCTCCTTCTGCAAGCATATTAGACTGCAAAATATTTACAGTTGTGGAAAATTTAAATGGGTGCTGACTCAACATAAGCATAAGGGTCAGAGTACAAATGATTATGGGTTAGAATGTAGAAAATAATCCAGCAACAACAGTAATGATAGTTAATGATCAGAACTGAGTCATTGAGAATTGTATTCTGAGTATAGCCTTAGTAGGCTGTAGCAGCACAAAGACTCTGACGGGGCTGTTACTGACTTCCAGCTCAGTTTTACCATCACAACTTTCATTGATATAGCATTGGGGACACAATTGCAGCGCCCACAAGTATGGATGTTCTTGGAGTCCCTAGACAACGCATTCTCTGCATTCTCCCTTTATGCACCCCTGCACCTGGCAGTAAATATTTTCATACTGATATGGCCAGACTTATGAACTGACCACCCTGGGCTGCAGCCCACTGCCCTGTCTGCCACAGGGACCCAAAATTACCAAGTAAATATCTCTGCAGCCTTGAATCTCCACCCTGGACCTCCAAATAGGTGGAATGGACCACAATGGTGGCAATAGAGACTAGCTGTAGATCTCCAGAGTTCTGTCTGGTTACACTATGGTTAAGATTAGGGTTGGGGAGGGTTATCTGACTCAAATAAGGACAACTCTCCATCAAGTCAACTCCACATACATGGAGCTCCAGGGTGGAGGTTCCGAGCTACAAAGATGCCAGACTCTTTACTCAAAATGTATGAAGAGATATTTGTTGTTTTCATTTCAAATAAATATTCCTGTTTTTTAATTAAGTTCTCTGTAACTCCTTCCTTGGTGTCTGTGAAATAATCCGTCCAATACCACACACCCTGTGGTATATCAAACTGTAATTGAAGCCTGAAGCTGAAATGTATAGTTCAGTAAAACGGTTACTCGAAATGCCTTATGGGAAGCAGATCAGCAGGTGTAAACATGTCAAGTTACTTCTCAGGGGTTTGCATTTTATTATTACTGCCTGATGGGAAACCTCTAAGGCTGAAGACTCTTCACTAGATAAACAGGTTTTTCCTAGCAGATGCCTTTCGTCATCTACTATTTTACATCCAAGAGTTACATTATATATTGTTTTATTGTTTAACAACACGTCCCAGCTTGTCCATGTTTCACTCTGTGTCAAATACATTTCTTTTTTTATATCACACACTCCAATTTACAAACTCACAATGTCAAAAAAATCACACTTATATGTAAAAAATGTAAATCAGATGTCATATATTTTTATAAAGAAACATTACACCAATAATAATTTCTAGGAAGGTAAACAATTTATAGTTTCATTTTGTTATCAACCCGAATGCGTTCTTACTCTGCGCAGTAAACCTCCCCACCTATCACTTGTACACTACACTGGTTCTGGTTTTCACAGTGTAATTATATTAAGCTAATAATTAGAACAGGGCTTATCAGTGCCTCTATACTATATTCTTGTCTAGCTGATGCTTATAAATAATTATATGTGAAAAACTATTGCGCTTTCTCTATATATGAATACATCTATGCAAAATTTATCTTATTTTTTCTCTATACATCATCTTAATTTTCTATTTAAATAGTTTAACATATTTAAATATATTGGAGGGCAGCAAATTGAAGCACCGGTGCGCCCCAAGTGGCACGAACTCGAGCTACGCCACTGGACAGATGGATCACTTCAGGGTTTGAGGGGCTACAGTTGACCACTCACAGTAATAGAAATAGAGTTTGATTTACCTGAGGTATTTGAAGAAGACCACACTATGTGATCACACTGTGGAATGCAAGCATGGTGTGACTCAAACCACCTACACCTGAACACCAGCAAAACCAAGGAGCTGGTGGTGGATTTTAGGAGGCCCCTCCTGGACCCCGTGATCATCAGAGGTGACTGTGTGCAGAGGGTGCAGACCTATAAATACCAGGGAGTGCAGCTGGATGATAAATTGGACTGGACTGCCGATACTGATGCTCTGTTTAAGAAAGGACAGAGCCGGTTATACTTCCTTAGAAGGCTGGTGTCCTTCAACATCTGCAATAAGATGCTGCAGATGTTCTATCAGATGGTTGTGTCGAGCACCCTCTTCTAAGCGGTGGTGTGCTGGGGAGGCAGCATAAAGAATAGGGACGCATCATGCCTGGACAAACTGGTGAGGAAGGCAGGCTCTATTGTAGGCATGGACCTGGACAGTTTGACATCCATGGCAGAGCGACGGGCGCTGAGCAGACTCCTGTCAATCATGGAGAATCCACTGCATACACTGAACAGGATCATCTCCAGACAGAGGAGCAACTTCAGCGACAGAATGCTGTCACCATCCTGCTCCACTGACAGACTGAGGAGGTCGTTCCTCCCCCACACTATGCGACTCTTCAGTTCCACACGGGGTGGGGGGGGGGGGGGGGTAAACGTTAACATTATACAAGATTATTGTTTATATGCACTACATTTTTATTGTTTTTTAATTTAATATTGTTTTTATCAGTATGCTGTTGCTAGAGTATGTGAATTTCCCCTTGGGATTAATAAAGTATCTATCTATCTATCTATCTATCTATCTATCTATCTATCTATCTATCTATCTATCTATCTATCTATCTATCTATCTATCTATCTATCATTAATTAGCTTTGTAAAATAAAGCTTCATGTGCCCAAAGCAAAAATTTTATAAAATAAATTTAAGTGCACACCAGTGTTGTGATGTCAGCAATGCAGTTTTTTGGTCTTCATTATTCGTTCTGGTATTCATTCTTGTCGCTTTGCTTTGAATTGCCGATCATCAAACAATTTGACCAACATGTTCTGCAGATGTTGAGATCAGAATGTGGATTGGCAGAAAAAAATATGAATCAAGAATCAAAATGAGCCAAAAAGATTAAAGGAGCAGATCAGCAAAGCCAAGATGAATTTGTCAAGAAGACATGCGACAGTCTTAATACCCTGAAAGTGCTCAGAAAGCCCACTCATGTGAGACTTTGTATTGAATGTGTCCAGAAACTTGGACCCCCGACATGAAGCATTGCAGGTTTAAATAGCATCAACAGGTTGGTGCCACCCGATTGAATCTTATAGGAATATAGTCTGGCAACAGTGCCATTGGTGATATTAAACAGTTCACAAAGTCTCATCATGAAAACACAACAAAATAAAATTTAAAAAATTACACACAATAGCAAACATCAAGTCTAATGCAGAAAACAGTTCAGAATAATAAGGACAGTTTTCCAAAAGCAATAAAAAGAATAACATGTCTGCACTTGGCTAATTTCTCATTGCTGTCAGGGACCTTTTTTCAGACTTACATATCACAATTGATTTCTCACATGTTTTTTTAAACAAAGTCTCTGGAGTTAAAGAAATGTGTTTTATTAATGCCTTGTTATTCATTCCAGTCTCTTGGTATCGACTTTTCTTTAGCATCTTGTCACACATTTTTATAAAGGGGTCACCATGCCAGCCTGCCAGTGTCTGGGCACGTGACTGTACCCCCCTTTCATGCCTTCTTCATTTGTTAACCAATGCAGCTTCTCCAAACCCAATGTTGTCATCTTTTTCAAACTGATCTCATCCACTATTTTGCCTTATTAAACCATCAAAAATGGGGACTGTGAAGAGATCAAATCCACTGGAATGAGGAATTCTTCAAAGTGCTTGTTCACCTCTTAAAGATCTGCCCAGTGCTTTAACACAACCTCCTGTACTCTTCTTTACATCTTTGTCTGACAGTATGGAGTGTTTATAACATTTCCTGCTGGATGTCCTCCATCAATTCAGACTTCCCTCCGTGACCCCAGTCCCACCAGAAGCTTCAGTCATAGTCTCATGTGCAGTGTTGGTTTTGCAGTTACTTGTAGGGTCGAGGAGCAGAATTCACCAAAGCGTTTTTTGCAGTGAATACTCTGTGTTTGTCTGTGACCTTGTTTAGTGAATATTTTCCTGGAAATTCACTGTGCATCCATCTTAGACAGAAATTTTTGTCCTACTGATATGTTCTTTTGAGGGGGACCATAATGACAATCATATGAAATACTCTGTTGTTCTGAGCAGAGTCATTGTCGCATGTGTCTTCACTCCTGCATTCAGCATCTTATACTCCTTGCTATGTAGTGCAGATCAGGTACTGACAGAGACAGCCCTGAGTATATAATGCCTAATTCCCCGAACCACAGCCTCTGCTGGTAAGCTGAAACTCAACTGTAGAAGTACCGGTATGAAGTAGTGCAGCAGTGAAAACTGATCTTCATGCCCCAACCACCCACTCACTGTATCTATATAAGGGAAGCAGTCCCAAGCCAAGCCAAATGCATAAGCAATTAGCCACAGGACACGTGAAAACAAGCCTAAAAAGAGCCCCACCCAAGTCAGAAAACTCATAAGACTTTTAAAATAATAATTAGAATAATTAAAGATTCATTACTATTTATGAGGTGTTCTGTACAGTAATCCCTCCTCCATCGAGGGGGTTGCGTTCCAGAGCCACCCGCGAAATAAGAAAATCCGCGAAGTAGAAACCATATGTTTATATGGTTATTTTTATATTGTCCTGCTTGGGTCACAGATTTGCGCAGAAACACAGGAGGTTGTAGAGAGACAGGAACGTTATTCAAACACTGCAAACAAACATTTGTCTCTTTTTCAAAAGTTTAAACTGTGCTCCATGACAAGACAGAGATGACAGTTCTGTCTCACAATTAAAAGAATGCAAACATATCTTCCTCTTCAAAGGACTGCGCATCAGGAGCAGAGTCTGTCAGAAAGACAGAGGAAAGCAAACAAATCAATAGGGCTGTTTGGCTTTTAAGTATGCGAAGCACCGTGCAGCATGTCGTTTCAGGAAGCAGCTGCACAAAAGATAGCAACGTGAAGATAATCTTTCGGCATTTTTAGACGAGCGTCCGTATCGTCTAGGTGTGCGAACAGCCCCCCTGCTCAATCCCCATACGTCAGGATCAGAGAAAGTCAGTGCAAGAGTGAGAGAAGAGTAAGCAATCTAGCTTCTCAGCCATCTGCCAATAGCGTCCCTTGTATGAAATCAACTGGGCAAACCAACTGAGGAAGCATGTACCAGAAATTAAAAGACCCATTGTCCGCAGAAATCCGCGAACCAGCAAAAAATCCGCAATATATATTTAAATATGCTTACATATAAAATCCGCGATGGAGTGAAGCCGCGAAAGGCGAAGCGCGATATAGTGAGGGATCACTGTATTCTTGATGGAGAGAAATGTGTAACACATCTGCTTAGATAGATTGGAAATGAAAAAGAAGTGCCAGTCCAAGCCACTGCTTTGAGGTATGACCAGTCTGTGGCTCTGAGGTTACAGCTCTGCAAGTACAATGATGTTTTTTTCCTTATTGTTAGTTTGTGGCTATTTTTTTGCATTTTGTTTGTGGCTATCATTCCATCTGTGTCTTTTGTTGTTTGAGGTCAGATGAAGCAGTTGTTAGCACTGCCACCTCAAGACACAGACCGCATTTGTGGCCAAAATAATCAGTCCAGCATCGTTGGCAGATGCATCCCCAGCCCTACAAAACAATTAAAAGACAATTGAACCATTATGTCCACATCAAAACTACTTCCCTATTGACTTTAATGGATTTCATTGAGTTTGGAGAAGTTCCCAAACATTTCTACATTTTACCTGTGGCAAAGCGAATTTCACTGTGTTAGCTCATCACTGCCTCCTTGACATTTTCCTTTTATCACGAAATATCTCTAGTATAGACTTTTGTTTCCCCACTCTTACTGACACCACCCTGGTTGATCACTACAATTATTTCACTTCATGTCTCAGTGGTCTTCTTATATAACGTACCAACATCTAACAATTAGACTTCAATGCTGCTAGCAGATTTCAGACACCAAAGGTAATGAACACATCATCCTTCACCTGGCTGGCCTACATTGGCTCCCTGTCCTAAGTGTCCTATTGATGTTCCAGACACCTCAGATCCTCCAACACCAACCATAAAAGTACTCCAAAGTGGCTGTCCTATGACATATGGTCATGCCAATGATGACAACCTCTTATTATTTCGCACTTACAGATTACCAATCTCACAAGATAAGACTTGTAAACAGAGGACACAGACATTGAAGTCTAGACCTTGAAGACACATCTCTAGACCTCACTCTGGGGGCCTTGATCAAATTGCAAACAGCCCACTCAGAGGTTCACATTGACTACTGGAGGCTCTAAAAGCATGGACATTTGTGAATTTGTATGTGATTATCATGCCCTTTCAGCATGTCCTGTACAAATGAACGACAAACCTGAATCTACTGTCCCTTGCTGCTCAACTCTGGTAATTTTGTTATTTTTTATTTTAATGTATTCTGTGTCTTGGTTTTACAGTCCCAGCCTGTTTAAAGATCACACACTTTAGTGAAAGGAGAACTTGAAGGAGACCAACTGCCCATCTAATCACAAAATCTAAAGATGAGTGAGGACGGCTTGTGTAAAAAATTTGTGTCAATGATCTCTAGGAAAAGAAGATCTGATGAAGATATTGATGCACTGTCTGGTGAGAAATTTCTTTATTAATTAAAATAAAAACATCTTCATTTAAATCTGTTTTAAAACCACAAACATTTTGTATAAAACAGAAGGTAATGGTGGTGACAGTGACAATTGAAAGTAATAATTTATAAGTCTCAAATTAATATCATTATTTATGACTCCTATTTGAAGGAATAATTTAAAAAGGAACACATTTTGGTTAAAGTGAATTTGTGCTCAGAATATGGAGAAAGGGAGAGGGCTTGTGGCTTCATCACAATGAAAAACGAATCGACGGTGTAAAGAAGTCAAAAGTTCATTATTAATTCCAAGCAGGTGCCATCTGTGTAAAGTAGCAAAGGACAGTCAAGATGAGTGAATGTGTCTGTTTAGACAAGAAAAGTCCCAGAAGGCTAAAATCTGTACAAGTTTAAAGGTGACATAAACTCAACTGATAATTAAAATAAATGCTTGGCCAGAGGGTCATTTAGTTTAGTCAGATTAGTTGAGTTGGTCAATCTTCTGCGAGGACATGTAAGAGAACAAGTGGCCACCGAGCATCATTTAAATGCTTTAAATGTAAATGTTTAGTTTGTGAGTTGTTCTCTGCAGGTCTTGAAGGCAACTGAGGAAGCCACAGAAAAAGCACCTTAGGGGGCAGAAACAGGCAAAGTCTAGTAGAGGGCTGAGGGTTGTTAATAAATTAAATTAGCAGTAGATAAACAGTTGTGGAAGGTAACATTTCACTACAGCTGTACACTTGAAAATCCATAACAGTACATGGTGTGGCCTTTGGGGGGTACAACTAAACCCCAAAACTCCACACACAATTCCACATCCACAAATCTGGATTCAAAACCAGTATTTATTTTGCAGTGCACATTCTAACAGGCTTCTTTTCACACTGCATAAGCCTCTTTTTCTCCTTCTCTCTTTCTTTCCTCCCAGGTGAGTGTTGTCCGTCTGCTCTCTTGATTCTGAATCCCTGGGTGAAGTGCAGGGCTTCCTATTAAGCTGCAACCCAGAAGACCTTCCGGTCCTAACTGCTTCTCTTTGGAAGGCATTTCTGGGTCAGGCAGAACCTGAGCCTTCATTTCTTGACAGCTGCCACAGTGGCCCCCATGGAACCCAACAGAGCTGGTTTATGCGACCACAACTCCCATGGTGTCCTGCAGGTGTGCATACCGAGGTTCACCATATGGGATGTTGCCACCCAGCGTATGGAGGAACAATCTGCATATGAGAGGCAGTCTGCCATTGTTCCATACATGTGTTCTTCCAAACGGGAAAAAATCAATTAGTTATCTTGGTCAGGATGCTCCATCCATTTTGTGCTTTGGCATCCCAGCAGGGGTGTATATTGCATATATTTACAGCAACTCTGACACATGTGGAGTGGTGGCTCTAAGGCTAGGGATTTGCAATTGGAAGGTTGCTGGGTCAAATCCCATAAATGCCAAAAGTTACTCTACTTCATTGGGCCCTTGAGCAAGTCCTTAACCTGCACTTGCTCCGTCATGGGTATGACGTTAATCTTCACCCAGCCCTACATGTAGGCCCTGCAGGGGAAAAACCTGGAGTTTGGTGGCAGAACTGGCACTCCAGACACCATAAAAAACCTCCCACGGTCCATTCCATCTGAACTAGTGTGGTGCTGAGGTGTCACCTGTCGCATGGCTGTACTCGGGTCCTAATCTGGGATCCTGAGTTGGTTTGTCATGTGGTGGGTGCAGCAATGCACTGTGTCAGTGTCTGCTTCTAACCTAACCTGACACATGCATACGCAACATTTTGGAGAAACTTGACAACACCCTTGATAAAGTAGACAAACCAGCTAAATGACGACACGCACATGTAATAATTCATATTACTGAGTCGCAATTAGAATGTGCGTTGACTTGACAAACATACTGTATAAAAGATCAAATGTCATGAATATGATGTACAGACTGTATTTTAGTTCCCTTTCAAAATGGACCAATGCTGTGTATGTGCACTGAAGAATTTTTTGTTTTCCCTCAATTTAGACTACTTGTTGTCACTTTTTGGGGACCTAGTTGACAAGTCAGGAATATCGCAGCAAAATTTCACTCAGCCATGACAGCTGTGCTTAAAGCCTTCAATGGAACAAATTGCTACATCAAGTTTTTGTATGGTGTGGGCACATATACATATGATAAAAAGTCAATTTCCACCAAGGTCCAATTCTCCTAACATAATTGGACCACTTTAATGCATTTATAATGCAATATGGGCACCATGCATGTACACTCTGCTGGTGACTAGCAGTCCACTTCATTGCCAGAAATCAGTATTTTTCTTTCTTTCTTTCTTTCTTTCTTTCTTTCTTTCTTTCTTTCTTTCTTTCTTTCTTTCTTTCTTTCTTTCTTTCTTTCTTTCTTTCTTTCTTTCTTTCTTTCTTTCTTTCTTTCTTTCTTTCCCTGCAAGGTGCAGCTGGAGCTCACGGAATTTACAGCTGCAGCATCAAGTGTGCTTGTTGCTGACACCAAATAAAGGTTGTTTGTGCGCCTTTGACTTAGAGATGAGAACTTATATCTTGCACTACTGGATGTGTCATGTTGGAGGCTACTCTACCAGGCAACTAACTAAAAAGATTTCAATATGCAAGCTTTCGAGACAACTCAGGCCCCTTCTTCAGGTAAGATGTAATACAGAAACTGGAGTTCCCTGTGGTTATATACACACTAAGACAAGTAACAACATTGGAAAACCTTTTAAGTGAGACATCTTAAATGTACAAAATTAATAGACCTCTTCAGGCTAAGATTCATTTAGCAAGAGAGGTGAACAATGTCTAGTCAAGGTCTTTGGATTAGATAACTGTCCAACAAGGTGTCAGGTCAGGTCAGGTTGTCTGTGTCAGTCCGAGGGTGGAACTCGAAAGGTTTGAGGCAAATTCACAAATACACATTTACAAGATCATTGTGACTTATTAAAGGTAAGTTCTATAGAAACATGCATATAAATTATCTTATTTTTTGGTGCAAGCATATTTTCATATTCTAAATCAGCGTTTCTCAACCTTTAAGTATTTGTCAACCGAGTTTTCATAACAGTTTTAATCGCGCCCCTCTAATGTTTTTTTGAAACCCTAATAAAATTTATTCCTATATTTTTTGCTGCCGATACACCACTACAAGTTTAAAATATCCCTATGAATAGCGAACTTACGCCACATATGGCAACATTCGCTCCCCCTTTTTTGTTACTTTGCGCCCTCCCCCACAGTTTGAGAACTGCTGCTCTAAATCATGGACAGTTTTATAAAAGAGGCCCCAAGTCATCAGTTTAAAGGTGATGTACCACACTTACCTTGGACATTTGAGACAGCAGTTTCCACCATAGACGTTTTGTGTTTCTTGGAGTAATTTTATTTGGTTTAGCTCATTTTTCTTTTTTTCTTTTTATCTTTTTTCTTTTTTTTTCTCTATCATGCTTTGATTTCAGTGCTTTGGCTTCATTATTTGATTTAGTGTGACTTTCTGGTTTGGACTTTGATTTTTTTTTTTTTTTTACACTACATTTTATTTTCTGGTTCCAACATCAAATCTAATTTGCCTCATTGTGCTCTTAAGCAGAACATTTGGGGCAACTGATGACAACTTGTTTACTTATCTCAAAGGTCATTAGATTAACTTCTGTGTTGTCATCTGGGTCAGGTTTTTGAAGTATATAGTGGGTGGAGGTGCGCTGCTGCGTGAAATCAAGTTGGGGGTTGCAAGGAGTCTTTTGGGTACACAGTTTCTAGACTGTCGGGGACAGAGACATCACATCATACCCCAGTACCAACTGCAAGTCCTCCTTGTGTTCAATTTATTTTATTGCTATTGAATGGTCATGTTTGAAAATGGAATATGTAGTGGAGTAGAGGAACAGGACTTTGCAGATGTCATTAGAGAGGGATTTGACCTGGGATGTGCCAGCACAAACAAAGAAACAAACCGAACTGAATATTTAGTAATAACCAACAGGGAATTCAGTAGTGAGTCCAACTTCATGGGGGTTTGGCTAGGCAGGTGTCCATCATGGAGACACCCCAAAGGTCAAACTGAATGACCCCAGTGTTAATGAAAAATACCAAGATAAAGAAAGTAGCCTGTTGTGCAGCCCTAGCAGGACAATCTCTGTATTAAAGTGAGGTTATGACAGAAGCACCTGTAGCAGATTGTGTAGTCCAGGGTCTTGTTGGTAAAGATAAGGTCAATAACTTTCAAACATCTACTGTATAAAGAGGTTCTGGCACACCATTTGATAACTCATTATGTGTATCTGGGACACCTAAAAGGGCGGAACCATTAAATAAAATCCATTTGAGAAGTTGGGCTGGTCCAAGTCTGTTTCTGTGGTCAGAGTGGTGATCAGAAGCACAGTAGTGACAAGACTGGAAATGCTGGAAGCACTAGATATTGTGAGGGTGTTTAAGTAAATATACCTTACCAATTAACCATGGAAAGTTGGGATAGTGACTCAAGGCTGGTAGACTGACATGTTTAGAAACAGAAGGTTTTGTAACACCACAGAAGATTGGTGATACAGACAGAAGTGATACATTCTTCTGCCATAGGGATTTATGAGAAGGAAATAAAAGACTAGAATGTGTACATCAAACAAATGGTTTATATGAATAAACTTTAATTGCTGCTATTCCATCATACTTACTGTAAGCACAACCGGCAGTTAAGACTGAGACCGGTAGTCATGTCAGACTGACCTGTGATCACCGAGTTTCCTCTGTTACTGCAACTCTTCATTTTTGTTTTTTTTATTTCCAATTCAGGTTTGACAAAGAAGTTTCCTAAAGTTATAAAGTCATTTTCTCCTGATGATCTCCACAAGATCACTGAGTACTACAAGCCCAAGCTTGCTTATGTGGTTGAATACGACATCATGAGTATCCTGCAGAACCTGGCCACCAAGAACATCCTCACCAATGATGAGGCCAAGGTAGGCAGGTCTACCTTTTAGTACCAGGCACAGCAGAGATGATGAGCTCAGGGGAATCAGCTAAGACTGCCTAACCATCCATAACAGAACCTCCTTTCATTGTGAGATCATCAAACCAGACTAACTGCTCTGCTCTGTTCCCCCAGTGGTCATCTCTAAACTGGCCTTCTGGTCATTTGCTTGTCTTTCAGAGATTCAAAGACAAAGAAGAGCATGAGGGTCTAGCAGGTGTGGAGTCCTTCATCAGTGACATAATGAAAATGGACAGTGTGGTACTGGTGAGCCTGTGGGAGGCGCTGGCTGAAGAATACTGAAGGAGGTGATAGAGGGTGGTGAGTTAGTGGCATCTTGCATGACAGAGAATATGTGACACAGGGAAGGGGAATGGAGGGAAAGACATGAGGACACAAAACAAAATGTTACTGTCGGTAGGCCATGCGACATACTTTTACTAGCTGTGTTATCGTGATATTTCCCTCTACTTACCCTTTACCTATTTTCTTCAAGGATAAGTGTACTCATCAGGTTTGTTACTGGGTTGTGTCTACTGTCACACCTAAAGAATAACACACACACACACACACATAGATATACATATACACACAGACCCTGACCACAACAGTGCCCCATGAATGGTTGGTTAACCTTTAGCACTTTAAACCACACAAGTTCCATAGGAATAACATAGCCTGTCAGTCTCTTAGCACTTCAAGAGCCTTATTATCGGCACAAACAACATACAATGTTTCAAAAATATTACTTTGGTCTATAGGAATATATTCAAACATACAAAGGCTCAACATCCTTGGGTATAGGCCATTTAGCAACCAAGAATGTCTGTTCCCTAATACTGGGTGGAGCTCACACCCTCAACCCTTATTAAACTTTGCAGTACGGAGCGTATGGCAAACTTCCAGCTACAACAGGTGCTCGTAAAAAATATCTACTTGATTACTTCAATCACTTCACAGATAAAAACAAAGTAAAGAACTTTCAAAAGTAATACGGTATTTATTACATGAATAATAATGATAACTACACCAAATAGAACAAGGAATAATAGGAAAATAAGATCAATAGTAAAGTATGGATTTACAGTATAATCTTAAAAAAAGCACTTGAAGTTTTTCATGAAATGCTTTGCTGATAATCAGATGAAAACGGCCACATGTTGCTGGCAACCTCTCCTCACGTCACTGTCGCCCTATTCTGACATCGTTCTGTTCTCTTTTTCTATTACTTTCTGATGACGTATATTTATTATAGAATTCAACAGGAGTTGAAAATACTCTGATTGGCTGGTTGCCAATATGATGAATGAATTCACTCGGACTCTTTACTCTATTTAAATGCATCCGTTTTCCCAAGCAATAAAACTTTTGATGTTTAAAGAATCTCCTGTCTCAAACTGGTTTTGCCATTTTTAATTCCATGGCATCTCCTTCTCTTCACAGGTGATAAAATTATCAATACAGCCTGGGGCGTCCCAGGAATTCTTGCTCAGATCAAACAAAGGGTACTGTGATTCAGGAAAACAAATTGCCTTTGATTTTAACTGTCCATGCATGTGTCCTGTATTTAAGTTCATCTGTTGTTTTGTCTTGAGCAAAATATAATGGAAATATAGACCAAAATTTACAGACTTTGCAAACCACAAGACCAGCTTACACTGAGATGCCTACTTCATGTCTCTGAACACCAACACTTTCCCAGTTTATCCAATTTTCTCTTTAAAGATTTCATGAATACACAGAAGGGGTCAGCCGTCATACAATATTAACAATATTAATTCAGGAGTTGATGTGCTACTCTCACCCAAGTGGTGACTGTGCACATTTGACCTGCATGTCTCCCCTTCTGTCCTTTATAAGCCAACAGCCCATCTGGGTGTTCAATAATTTTTTTTCCTCCTTTAACAGGGAGTCACAGGTTTCATTGTTTTTCACCAATCCTGATATTAATGCCTCTTCTGGTTTGTGTATGCAAACTTTTGCTTTGTGCCTTTTATTTTCACCATCCTAAATCATTCAATTATTGAATTAAATGATCATTGATTGAAAGGTTTCACCATCAAATACATGTGAAGATCATAGCGTAGAGTTTCCATTTCCTCAAGTTACAAACCTTCTGCTATTTCCAGCATAATACTTTGCTGTCCAGTTGTTCCTTTCTTGATAGTTAATCGCAGGCCTCACAACATGGACACACACAACTGGTCTGCTCACTGTCTTCAGGCTTTAACCCTTTATTGTGGCCAAACAAAGTTCTCATTAGCTGTATTGTGTTTTTGGTGTTGTTTATCTGGCGGTCCCCCCAGCTGTATAATTCTACATACTTATGTTAATCTGCCCCCACACTGTTGTGATTTTTGCCTCTTTCTCTATTGTTGTCAATCCAGGACCAAACCTTTTGGTGGATATTCAGGCCAGTCTCCAGCCCCCTCCCATTAAGGCTCATATTAAAGGTAACCCCCTGAGCCCCTGTTTCTAGTCAGCTGCTTCTCCATTCTTCTGCTCAACGGTTTCCTTACTTGTTTTCATTATGACATTCAGGCCTCTATGATATCCACAGAGATGGTGTGTCTGAATCCACAAGAAGTCTGGAGGATCAGGCTTCTCCTGATGACCCAAACATGAGAGCTGTGGACTTTGAGAATCGATACACAGAGCTTATGGTTATTGGTCAGTACCGAAGGACCTATAGTGAGAGGCACCATGAACTTGTGAAGATGGGGAAGACTCATGCAAAGCTGATAGAGGAGCGGACAAAAGAGAAATGTGAGCGAATCTGGACTGAGCAGCTTTTTAGGAGGAGTCCAGGAAGTGAGATAGACTCTCCCATTGTAGTGGTCAGTGGGGTGGCTGGAATTGGGAAGACCACCATGGTCCAGAAGATCATGTTTGACTGGGCCAGAGGCACTCAGTACCAGAGGTTTGCATTTGTGTTCTTGTTTAAATTCAGGGAGCTCAACCTACTAGACACAGAGACAGAACCACAGATGCCTCTGACCAGGCTGATTGTAAGGCATTATAAATATCTCAATGACCCGAGACTGAAAGAAATCCTGCAGAAACCTGAATCTCTCCTCTTTATATTTGATGGACTAGATGAGTACAAACACAAACTGGACTTCACACAGAAGTGGCTCTGCTCAAACCCAGAGGATGACTATTTTCCAGTTAATATCCTGGTCACCAGCCTAGTCAGAAGGACATTACTGAAGGGCTGTACAATCCTGATAACCACCAGACCAACAGCCCTGGAGACCCTGGACATGGAGAGAGTTGATCAATTTGCAGAGATCCTGGGGTTCTTCCCTGAACAAAGGCTGATGTACTTTAAGAAGTTCTTTGGTGACGCTGATCGAGGCTCAGAGGCTTTTCAGTACGTGGAGGAGAACGCCATCCTGTACACCATGTGCTTCAACCCCTCGTACTGCTCGATTATCTACTCTGTGCTGAAGAGCCACTACATGACACCTGAAGAAGAGCGAGGAGCTGCCCCCAGAACTGTCACCGAGCTCTTTGTGATGTTCCTACACAACATCCTCACTAATCACAAGAGAGAAGCCAAGGACCAGCAAGAGATTCTGGTCAAATTAGGAAAGATGGCTTATTATGGGGTGGCCAACAGAATTCTTGTGTTTTATGATAAGTTTGAGATGTCCACCTTTGGTCTCCAGTCAGTTCTGTCCTCTGCATTCCTCTCAGGGTTCCTCAAAGAAATCCTTCAGAGAGAAAGCACTCTGGAGCACACGACGTACACATTCTACCACCTCACCCTGCAGGAGTTCATGGCTGCCTTATCATTTTACCTCGATTCATCAGGAGCTGTTGAGGAGCTGCTTGAGAAGTTGGACTCATGTGAAGATGGACGTTTTGAGATTCTCACTCCATTCCTGGCAGGACTGGCCAGAGATTCTGTGTTTAAAACACTGGGGGGAGTCCTGGGGAAGTTGGAGAGGAAGACTGCAAAGCGAATACTGGAGTGGGTGAAGAATAAAGCTGAACAGACACTATGGAGACGAGATAAAAGTGAAGCTCTGCGAGTGTGTCAGTGGCTCTATGAGGCTCAGAATAAGAAATTAATCCGAGACGCCATTGGGAAGGATTTGAAGATGGAGTTTAGTAACATGACTTTATCTCCTCTGGATTGTGCTGTGCTGGGCTCTGTCATCAGCTGCTGTGGAGAACTTGAGGAGCTTGACCTGTCAAATACCAAGCTCACCACAGAGTGCATCAGGAGACTGGCGCCGGGGCTCATCTGCTGCAGACGAGTCAAGTGAGTAATAAAACCTTCATGAGTTTAGTTTGATTGTCTGTTTACACAGAGGGTGACATTAGTGTGTCCATCAGGGAGTGTCAGGCCTACAAATAGATGAGAGTCCATGTCAGAACATACAGTGCTGTGTGTCACAGTGCCACCTGAAAGTTACAATAGCAACAAAATAAGAACAGAAATCTCGATACAAATAATAATTTATTCTTGGTTTGTGTTTAAAGATTATTTCAGTGTAGAAATTAACACCCAGCCCTTTTGGAAGACAGTTGTAACTTTCTCATTTCTCAACTGAGTTTTACAAAATTCATTTTGATATTATTGTTAGACAAGTCCACATGATTTAAATCATGTTTTGCAATTCATGTGGTGGATTATTTTTAAAACAATTTTAATTAATATCTTTGGGAACAAGTGAATATAACAGTCACAATAAGTATTGTATGTAATAAATTTATAACATTTTCACCTTTGTCCAACAAAACTTACAGGTAATAATGGGACTCTTCTTCAGCCTACAGAACATGAAAGATTGAAGGCCCCTCAATGTATGTAGAACAGTGTCAAGCGACAAGGACACAATCTGGTCACTGATAAATAAGAAGTCATCTGTAACTAAACATTGTAACAGCATTATCAAAAATTTGCGATTTTTTTTATTGGAAACAGAAGTACAGTAACATATCCGGTTAACAAATCCACTGAGAATGAAACTCTTTTATTATGAAATCAGCATAAAAATCACGGTGGCTTCTCAAATAGTTCAAGCGCCAGTGTGCCAGAGTGCTGCCATTGTGCCAGTGCTCTTCATAGAACAGTCGTCTGTTGTCATTAACATGTTGAGTGTGGCAGAATGCAAGGTTATTATACGTGATTTATTTTATGTCTACTCTAGTTATGTGCATATTTTTTTAAAGTAATACTAGGGAGCTTCGCTTCCTGCTCACTTCGATAACCCACTCCCTTCCCCCCTGGCCTGTGCTACACACCAGCCACTTTGTGTCTCTGCCGCTCATATTGTGAAGAGTGGGGCTGAACACACCCCAAGGAGACGCGGTCACTCCTCTGAAACCTCCTCTTAAATGGTGATACAATGGGAAACCAATACATTTTTTTTAACCTCCTTTTTTGCTCGATCAGCTGCTGGCTTGCTGCTGCTGCCGTGCCACGTCCTATGTCCATATATTTGATCTCTTCACTTTTACCTTTATATCTAATTGAATTTTGATTTCGTGTTTGGAACTATGTCATGACAACTCAACGTATACTGCCTGTGAATGAATCTTGTTTCTTTCTCTCTACAAGAAATCTGTCTGACATTCACACAAATTCACGCAAATGAGAAATGATTGAACCGTGTGCGTGCTTGAAATTTTCTCTCACGCGATTTCACTTTCACCAAACAACCAATCTTTTAATTCTCGCAGATACACCTCTTCTTTGGAAAGAAACACTACTTTTTTTCCTGTGATGGCAAAAAGAATTAGAAACAATATATTCGATCTGTTTTTACTGTTCCGTTATTTCACTGAGTAATAATTTCCATTTGTTTGCACTAATGCAATCTTTACTATGCTTATTTTGAGACTTTTAAATTTTCGTACTTCCATTATCTCTAACCTGCTCTGCATGTGTACCGCGCCAACATTTTTGGAATCTTTTAATTCTCGCGGAAACGCCTCTTCATTGGAAAGGAACACTACTTATTTTTTCCCCTGATGGCAACACGAATTACATGATCTACAAGTCTCCGACTTAATGTTTAAATCTGAACAATATATTCGATCTCTTTTTGCTGTTCTGTTATTTCACCAAGTAATAATTTCCGTTTGTTTGTGCTAATGAGATTTTTACTATAATTTTTTTTGAGACTTTTGAATTTTAATACTTCCATTATCTCTAATCTGTTCTGCATGTGTATCGCGCCAACGTTTTAAAATTTTTTACGACGTTCTACTTTGTCATCTACTCTGTCTTTTATTTCCAGCCCCTAGCGTGGTTAAATCTCGGCACAAAGACTCGTCTCCTGGGTGTTTAAATGTCTCTCCGAGAAAATCATGTCTCGTCTCCTTCCAAGATTTTTATATTTTTTTTTATAAGAAAGAGAAATATTATAAACCCAGTATGTCATGAAAACATAAAGCAATTTCTTTGTAAACAGGGTAGAGTCGGGGTTGGGGTTGCAACACCACATAGCAGAATGATTGGGGTTAGCAGTCGGTAATGAAAGGGTGTGTGCAGAGCTTGGAGGAGATATCACAGATAGAGAGCATGGGCTGGCAAGTACGTCAGAGATATAAAGTCCATTAGTCTGTCTGCATGGCCACCAGTGAGTACACTGAAAGATCCAGGGATGGATTGTCTCACAGAATTGAGGACAGTGAGGCAGATGGTGTCACCTCTGAGCCCCAGTGAGGTGTCACATACAACTGACGGCGTGAATGCTGAGGCAGTGAACGAGGCAGAGAAGAACACTTGGAGGTGTGTGGAAGGAGTTGTCAGTGGCCAGGCGCATCAATCACAGAGTTCAGCAAAGGAAGGAGACAGTGAAGGGAATGAGCCCCACGACCACCCGGGTCATTATAATACATATTTACTTGCCTTTTGTGTTTAATCTACCTCTGGAAATAAAGATTTTTATATTGAAGTAAAATCCTGGAATACATCTACTGTACTTTGTTACCTGAGGTATTGACTGCATTAAATTACATGACAGTGGCACAATTTATTGATATAGATGTCAATTGTTGCTGTTGCCTGTACCCTCAGCTCTGAGACTGTAGTGAAATTGACCATCAGCTGACATACACATAAGGAGCAGATGTAGAAACTGACCCAATAATCACAAAAGATGTTATCATCCACATAAGAAAACACAGCTTGTGTCGTGCAATCTGGAAGTCTTCATTTTACAATTTTACCCATCTTATACTTTCTGCATTCCGGATCAACAATTGTTCTGGTTCTGCTCTCCACCACTGGCTTCATGCTGTTCACTTAGTAAAGAGCTGAATGGGGTGGAAGTTTCATGAGGCAGTTTCTCCTGTACAACTTTTCTCTCTTATTTTTTTTTTTCTCTTATTGTGTATCTGTTTAATTAGACATCTCATTTGGTGGGGTGATGGGTGTTGGTGTTTTGTTTTTGTTCTTACATAGCCAAAAATCAGTTATCATTGATCATTTTAATTTACTGTATTCCTTTTTCATTTTATGTATAAATATTTGATCATTCCAAAAGAAAAAATACAGTGGAGAGCCACTGCAGTGAATGGCAGCTTCATTGGAAAAGATGTGTAATGGGACACTTGCCATGTGTGCAAATGTTGACTGCACAGACAACTTCAAGGGCTTCAGTTCTGTAAATGAAAATATACTGCTAAGAGAGCCACTGTGCCTATCTGTCTGTGTGTCGTCTGTATCTCTCAGTGTCTTCATTTTCCTTGTCTTCATTTCCACAGTCTGACCTCATGCCAACTTTCCACTGAATTTTGCTCAGCTTTCTCCTCGGCTCTCTCTGCTGAGCACTCACGACTGAATGAGTTGGACCTAAGTTGGGGTTTCCTGGGGGATTCAGAAGTGTTTGAGCTGTGTAAGGACCTGAGGGAACCAAACTGCAAATTAGAGAAACTGAGGTGAGAACACAAGGAGTGTGCGTGTGCGTGTTGATTTTCAGTCTTTTTCTGTTGTCAATATTAAGATATGGAGTGAAAGGCCAAGTCTAAATGTTCACTGCAGTGTCACCCAACTTGTCAGATCTTCTGAATTGTTTTTATTTCCTCCTTTATTATATAAAAATGAGAACTGTTAATTATTACTACCAGTCACCATGTCTTCTGTTCCACTCTTTTTTTACCTCCACAGGCTGTCCTCATGCCGCCTCACTTCCAGAAGTTGCTCAGCTCTCTCCTCAGCAGTCTCATCTCCACACTCCCAACTGACTGAACTGGAACTGAATGGCAATATACTGTACGATTCAGGAGTCAAGAGGCTCTGTGAGGGGCTGAAGAGTGAAAACTGCAAATTAGAGACACTGAGGTGAGGAAATGAGAAGGATCTGTGTGTGCAATTTTTGAAATTCTTCAAATCAGCAACTTCACTGATTCTAAATAAGAAACTTAAAAAAAAAATTGGAAATAAGGACAATGTCTATACTTTAAATAAAAACTCCCAACAAGGCTGCACTGTCACCTGAGTTGTCAGATTTCAAAGTATTTTTTCCCTGTTTTTTTACCCAAAGACTTCAGATTTTTTGCTATAACTCACTTGGTCACTCACCTTCTGTCCTCATCTCTCTTTATCTTTGCAGGCTTTCTGAATGTTCTCTCACCTCCACATGTTGCATAGATCTCTCCTCAGCTCTCTCTGCTCTACACTCACCACTGACTGAACTGGACTTGCATGGCAATAAACTCGAGAATTCAGGAGTGACTGAGCTTTGTAAGGGGCTGAGGAGTGAAAACTGTAAACTAGAGGAACTGAGGTGAGGAGACAAGGAGGATTTAAGTGTGGATTTTTGAAATTCTAAAAAATTTGTGGATTGGTAATAAATGAAAAGAAAAGGAATTAAGGGCCCTGTTTACACAATAAATGACAATTTCAGACAAAACTGTAGTTTCAATTCAGCTGTCAGATTTCAAAGGTTTTATTTACTGTTTTTTTTTTTCTTTACCAAAGACTTCAGTATTCTTAGCAT
This sequence comes from Erpetoichthys calabaricus, assembly GCF_900747795.2. Classification (NCBI taxonomy): domain Eukaryota; kingdom Metazoa; phylum Chordata; class Cladistia; order Polypteriformes; family Polypteridae; genus Erpetoichthys; species Erpetoichthys calabaricus. The sequence goes on along the minus strand of NC_041394.2, from coordinate 355,789,482 downwards.
CACTCATGCTTGGTCTCCCACCCTGTCTTTACCTTCTCTCTCATTATCTCTACAACCTGACTAAATGTCATCTAGCTTCTAAATGTTGTTCAGCTCTCTCCTCGGCTCTCTCTGCTCCACACTTATGACTGCCTCAGTTGGATATGATGGGAGATTCAGGAGTGAAACAGCTGTGTGAGGGGCTGAGGAGCCAATATTGCAAATTACATAAATTGAGGTGAGGAAAGAAGGGATACATGTGTGGACTGTTATCATTCTAGTATCTTCAGGAATTATGAGTAATAAAGGGATAGAAATGGAATTAAGGGACATGTTTACACTACAAATGATAACTCCAGGCAAGGCTGTAGTATCAATTGAGTTGTCGGACTTCAGAATTTTTATTTGCTGTAAAAAAGACCTCAGGATTTTTTCTATCCTTGACTCTCAGTCACTCACCCTCTCTTCACCTCCTCACTCTTTTTCTCTACAGGCTAACCATATGTCGTCTCACCTCTGGATGTTGCTCCGCTCTCTCCTCGGCTCTCTCTGCTCCACACTCACGACTGACTGAGCTGGACCTGAGTGACAATGAACTGGAGGATTCAGGAGTGACTGAGCTGTGTGAGGGTCTGAGGAGCAAAAATTGTAAAATAGAGAGACTAAGGTGAGGGAACAACAAGTGTATGTGTCTGTTGGTTTAATAAATTAAATTATAACCACTTTATAAATGTCAGTATTAAATGGGCACATAACAAAAGGTCATGTTTAAATGTTTCAACTTCAGGCAAAACTAAAATAATGCCTTACTTGTCAGATTTGCTGAAGAGTTTTTATTTTCTGTTCTTTTATACAAATATCAGAATTGTTTCTAAGACTCACTCAGTCACAAATTATGTCTTCAACTCTCTCTTTATCTCTACAGCCTGTCTTCATGTCATCTCACCTCCAGATGTTGCTCAGCTCTCTCCTCGGCTCTCTCTGCTCCACACTCACAACTGACTGAGTTGGACCTAAGTGGCAATAAACTGGGGAATTCAGGAGTGAATCAGCTGTGTGAGGGGCTGAGGAACAAAAATTGTAAAATAGAGAGACTGAGGTGAGGGAACAACCAGTGTGTGTGTGTCTGTGTGTCTGTTGGTTTAATTAATTTAATTATAACCACTTTATAAATGTCAGTATTAAAGGGGCATGGAACAAAAGGTCACGTTTAAATGTGTCATCTCCAGGAAGAACTAAAATGATGCCTTACTTGTCAGATTTGCTGAACTGTTTTTATTTTCTGTTTTTTTATACAAATATCAGAACTGATTCTACAACTCACTCAGTCGCTCACTGTGTCTTCAACTCACTCTTTATCTCCACAGTCTGGCCTCATGTCATCTCTTTTCCACATGTTGCTCAGCTCTCTCCTCAGCTTTTTCTGCTCCATGCTCAAGACTGACTGAGTTGGACCTGAATGACAATAACCTGGAGGATTCAGAAGTGGCTAAGATGTGTAAGGAGCTGAGGAACAAAAACTGCAAATTAGAGAAACTGAAGTGAGTGTAAAAGTTGAGTGAGTGTGTATTTAGAATTTTATCCTCGTAGCCTTATAGATGTCAATATAAACAATATTGACTTCATGGCAGGCTGCAGTGTCACCTGAGTTCACAGGTTTATTAAGTTGAGTTTTATTTGCTTTTTTTTAACATGATAAATTGTTACTGTCGCTCATTCATTGTGTCTTCACCTCTTCTCTCTTTATCTCCACAGCCTTTCTGAATGTCACCTCACCTCTGGATGTTGCTCAGCTCTCTCATCAGTTCTCTCTGCTCTACACTCACGACTGACTGAGCTGGACCTGAGCATCAATCAACTAGGTAATTCAGGAGTGACTGCGCTGTGCAAAGGGCTGAGGAGTGAAAACTGCAAACTGAAGACACTGAGGTGAGAAGGGAAGGAGTGAGTGAGTGTTTAAACTACAGGTTGTGATTCCAAGCCAGGCTGCAGCATCACCTAGGTTAACACATTAGCTGAGTTATTATTTTTTCATTTTTATATTCTCACATTCTGAGTTACACAAATAAAACTTTTAAAAGAACGCCTCATTCTTGAACTTGCAGGATCAGATTCTGTTGTCTTTTAGTAACAAGTAAAAGAGAACAGTACAGAAAACTAATATCCAGTAAAACAGTTCTCAGTTTCTGTCTTCCTCAAATGCACCAAACTCAAAAGCATATTTTTCAGAGCTGCTGTGCTGGACAGGGTGAGGCACCATAGCCAGGATAAGGCTGATTGTACAGTATTAGTGAGACAAGCACTTTTAAGTGCTTTGCTTAAACTGAAATATGCAAGTAGAGTATTTAGACTTCTAACACACAGCTGATCTATATTCCTCTCACCAGGTTTTTTTGAAAGTGTGTTTTCCTTAAAGCTCAGCCATGTCTATAATGCCCCATTGCAATATTTCTAATCCATATGTCACAACAAGCTCTCTCAGTCACTCACCTTCTGTCTTCATCTCTCTTCATCCCCACAGCCTGGCCTCATGTCATCTCACCTCCAGATGCTGCTCCACTCTCTCCTCAGCTCTTTCTGCTCCACACTTACAGCTGACTAAACTGAATTTGGGTGAGATTGACTTAAAAGATTCAGGAGTGACTAAGCTGTGTGAGGGGCTGAGGAGCACAAACTGCAAATTAGAGAAATTGCGGTGAGTAAAACCCTGTGTATGTGTAACAGCCTGAGCCTGAGCCTGCCATTGTACATGTAGAAGGGGGGCCCACCATATTAGGAGACTTTTCACCACTGAGTGAGAGACACTTGACCTTTAGCTCATCTTGATGAAATGATTTCTTAGTAATCCAAAGGTCTCAGGTTTGTGGCTGATCGTCTGCATTAAGCTGGCGACACCACAAAATCAATTCCTTAGTAGAGACAAATATTTCCATATCTGAATTTCTAAAAGGGTGCGGCAAGTGTGTCACCAGTCCAAGTGTGAATTGAAGCAGGGGACTGAGAGAGAACCGCTTGATCTCACACATACCGAGGTGTGCTGGTGCAGTTTAGAAGCTTCTCCTTCATGACTCATAGTGATGTGAAAGCTCTGTTAAATCCAAAGGTGGCTGGTTCATGGCTCTTGAGGAGCACTTAGAAGTAGATTCTTCAGCAAAGTTTCTGTTGGTGTATGTGTTTTAATTTTATTAACTGAAGTGAAAGCACGTTCATAAGATTTCTCCTGTTTGAAGTTAAGGTCTTGTATGTCCAGACTTTTTGATGGCAGTGCTCCCTGCTGATCACATTCAGTGTTGCTACTCCTGATTACCTCACATTAGATTGATCAGATCTACATTGGCTACGATAAGGTGATCAGTGATCGCAATGAATAGTGTTCACATTCCAGTGCACTCCAGATTTAGGTCGTATTCTGGAGGGTAAGCACAGCTAACATGGTGACAGGTGGCTCATATTCAGCAACAGAGTGAGAAGGAGAGCTGAAATCAGATAGGACAGCAGAAGTGACCACAGTGACAGTGGGCAAACAGAGGAGGATATGTGGGACTAAAAGGCAGGCTGGGTGATGACAAAGATAAAAATCAGCTATATAAGGAATTAGTCCTAAAGGCAAGACAAGGGGGGTTTCAACAACAGCAGAACCATAAGCAGTAAGAAAGGAATATGAAGAGTAGTGTAGATGAAGAGTACTGAGGGGATGAGAGCTCTGTGCTCAACTAGTGATGGAAATCATGAAACTAAATAGCAACCACAAGTAGTGGAGTGAAGAATCTGGCAATATACTGTAGATAAAAAGGAACTGAGAAAAATTAACTTAGATATACTGTATATTGAGTATCACAAGGTCAGAGGAACATGAAAATAACTGAAGCAAACAAAGGAAAGGAAGACTGGTGAGGAGATGGTCAGGCCTGGCCTTAGGCATAGGCGAAGTAGGCGACCGGATCGACGGCGGCCAGGCCCCCGGCCCGCCCCTCCCCTCGCAATGCATTCCAAAAGTTTCAAATATCCCAAAAAATAAAAAGGACAAAAAAACTAAAAAAAGAAAAAATACAAAAAAACTAAGCTGGGCTTAGCTACATACCGCCACGTGGTGCCCAGTGGAAATAGTTCAAACTGGCTAAATTGTACCAGCTAACTACTCCGGGCGAAAAAGGGATGCAGGGTGATGACCTCGTAATGTTACAAGAAAATGTCTCCTTGGTCTAATTTTCACGCATTTCGCAGAGCTTCCAGGGGGCCCCTGGACCCCCCTTTCGCCTAGGGCCCCATAATACCTAAGACCGGGCCTGAGATGGTTCAGCATCTTTTAGTGTAAAATTCAGTCAAGACAAATAGGAGGCGCTTCTACCTGAATCAGCAAAGGATAACAAACCAAGATGGAACCTACAAATGCATGGAGTAATAAACTCAAACCTGTTACAGTTAATGAACTGTAGCATTCAGCAGAGGCCCTGGTCAGACTCAGTAATCAAAGGGTCCTGTTAGACACCCAGTGAAAAACTGTGGATTTATAGGAGAAGACATGTCAGGGAGAGATTTCTAGGGAATTAAATGAGAGTGAAGTGATGTGGGCTTAATTTGCACTGCTGTCTTCTCCACAGGGTGTTCTCTTTTGGGAATAGTGAGAATGTGAAAAGGAACCTGAAGTCACTACAGGAGGAGTTGATCAGATCAGGACGGCGGATAGACATCAGTGAATTTGAAGACCAGAGTTGTGACCAAACTGACCTCCCAGTGATGGCGCCTCCTGGCAGCTGATTTCCTCACTGGCTCTATTGAATGTTTCCATTTGGACTTTCCCCAACTTTTTCTTTTAAAGTTTTGACTAAGAATTTTATTTGTCCCCAGGAGGGAAATTTGGCTTTCTGTAGAAGCTCTTTAAATAAATAAATACAAAAATAGATACTGTAGATAGACAGGCAAAGACAGAATGATAACCTGGGTATTCCATTAGGCCTAGGTCTGTACAGAAGGATTTTAAATATTCCAAAAACAGAGTTCAGTTTTGCCTCTCATGTTGGTGTTCTGTGAAGATACGTTATCTCTGTGATTGGAGACAAGTGCAAATGGAAAAAGAAATGCTGAGTGTTTTGTGTTACTGAGGTGTGAGCATTAATTAAAATACAAAGCTTTGCTCTTTATACTTTATTTTTTTGGGTGCCACTTGTGAGCCATGAGGTTTTTTGTTTTTTGCTTATTGTTTACCTGAACAGGTGAAAATTACTTAAAAGTAGTTGCAGAAAACAGCAAGTCCGTAAGAAAATAAGTTACATCAAAGTAATGGACAGTTAAAAGTAACAGTGATTCCTTAGTGGAAAATAGTTAAGGCAAATAAAGAATAATTGAATAGAAGAACTTGTAGCAGTCGTACAGAAAAGCTTGGTGCTAGTAGAAAGGGAGGGGAGGCACTTTCAATCCTTAGGTAGAAAGCATTTATTTTAAGCACCGTACAGGTAGACGGTTGACTTGAAAATTATTAAGAGAGGGCTCCACAGTGTCCTGCGGTGGGTTGGCACCCTGCCCGGGATTGGTTCCTGCCTTGTGCCCTGTGTTGGCTGGGATTGGCTCCAGCAGACCCCCGTGACCCTGTGTTCAGATTCAGCAGGTTGGAAAATGGATGGATGGATGGATGGGCTCCACAGTACGTGGACAGTCATCTAGCAAGGCAGGCGATGATAGAAACAGACAAGTTGCTTTGTTTAGTTCTTATTTATCAAATCAATTCCAATATGTACAGAAATGTGCTGACAGGACTCCATCATTATACACACAAGTTCAATATGGTGTCCCGCAGGGCTCAGTACTGGGACCTTTACTGTTTTCACTTTACATGCTTCCATTGGGATCTCTCATTAGGAAACATCATGTTAATTTTCACTCGTATGCAGATGACACCCAGTTATACCTTTCATTTAAATCAAATGAAGTTTCTCCGATATTGTCTTTAATTAGTTGTGTTAGTGAATTAAAGGAGTGGATGGATGAGAACTACTTGTCTTTAAATACAGATAAAACAGAGATGTTAATTGTTGAAGGGAATGACGCTGATCACAATATTTTGTCATCATTTAACTCAGTTGGAATCCCCATTAATTTTACTGAATCAGCCCGCAATCTAGGAGTTATCTTTGACTCTAGCATGTCATTTAAAACGCATATTACAAAGTTGTCCAAATTATGTTTCTTCCATCTTAAAATGTTGGGAAATTAAGGTGCTTTCTAAATAAACAGGATTCTGAGAAACTAATTCATGCATTTATTTCTAGTAGGATTGACAACTGCAATGCGGTGTTCACTGGATGCTCAAACTGTTCTCTATACAGCCTCCAGATAATCCAAAATGCTGCTGCAAGAATTATTACAAGAACAAAAAATATGAACACATAACTCCAGTTCTTAAATCCTTACACTGGCTCCCATTTAAGTTTAGGACAGATTTCAAAATCCTCCTTTTAACATATAAAGCATTAAATGGCCAAGGTCCGGCTTACTTGTCTGAACTTATCATGACTTACAAACCAGAGAGCACATTAAGATCTCAAGATGCCGGTCTGCTTATGATTCCAAGGATTAATAAAATAACAGTGGGAGGTCGAGCTTTTAGTTACAGGGCCCTTAAACTGTGGACTGGTCTGCCTGCTACTATAAGAGATGCCCCTTCGGTCTCAGCTTTTAAATCCTGGCTGAAGACTCACTACTTCAGTTTAGCACACCCTGACTAGATAGATAGATAGATAGATAGATAGATACTTTATTAATCCCGATGGGAAATTCTGCTGATTAACTATTGGTAGTCATTAGCACTAAAACATAAGTAACATGATAGTTATAATTTGATACTAACCCTCACCTGTTCTGTTTCTCTTCTCAGTAGTCAAATGTGGCACTTGGTGCCACGGCCCACCTGCCAAGTTGTTTTGCCTGCCTAAGGTAAAGTCATCTCTGATGGAGGATCGCAGGAATCGTGGGGTACAAGGGGTCCTTTCATCGGATTTTGAATGGCCAAATGGGGGAGCTAGCTTGATGGCTGAGGTCTCCAAGACTCTAAACAAATCCAAATCATATTATGTGATATCATCTACTGCTAAATTCTGCTCCATACTTGTAAATTTTTTTTATTTTTATACTGTATTAAGGATTTGCTCTGTTCTGTGTATTGTATTGACCCCCTTTTTCTTTTTGACACCCACTGCACGCCCAACCTACCTGGAAAGGGGTCTCTCTTTGAACTGCTTTTCCCAAGGTTTCTTCCATCATTTCCCTGCAAGGGTTTTTTGGGAGTTTTCCCTTGTCTTCTTAGAGAGTCAAGGCTGGGGGACTGTCAAGAGGCAGGGCCTGTTAAAGCCCATTGCAGCACTTCTTGTGTGATTTTGGGGTATACAAAAATAAATTGTATTGTATTGTACCAGTAAATAAGTAAATAGTAGCAGATTTCTTAGTAAGAAGGATGTAATTTAAAAAATAATACTTGTTAGATCAGTTATTAGTGGTCAAAAAAGTTAGTGACGTTAACATGGTGACAGTGTGGGCGTTCATTAGTAAGAAAGTGCATAAGTGTAAGTGTAAGTGTGAAGTGTGAAGTACTATGAGGGGTGAAAAGATATAAAATAGACAGGTTAAAGTAAAGTTTAATAAGTTCACAGAAAGATAGGTCACAATCACAAGGTGCACGCTATCTGAGGGAATCAAACCCAGAGTTGGAGGTGTCAAATCATTTTCATGACTTTGCAGAACTGGACAGTGTCTCTTTAAACTCTGAGATGGTAGGCCAGCATGAGGAGCCTCAACTGGCCACATAGAAATCAGTTCTTATCAAGAGAGAAGTTGTGATTATGGAACACTCAACCGTTAGGGGGTTTGAAGAGCAACTTTGCTTCATAGTTAGAGAGCCTCGCACAGTGTGTTGTCTTCCTGGAGGTGGGGTACTTCCCTGGAAGGGTGTATGGGCTCTCAGCCAGAATGAGTATGGATCCAGGTGTCATTGTACATGCTGGAAAAAATCACATACACAATGGTAGGCTGTCTGCAGTTCATATTTAAACAGATAAGTGCCAGGCTGAAGACAGAACTGACAAGATCGTCTTCTGTGCAGTTCTGCCATGGGCCAATCCTGATTAGACTGAGGAGATTTGAAGGCTAAAATCTTGATTTAGGATAGAAGGGTAAAGGTTTATAAGACACTGAGGATCTGTTTGGAACAAACAGGACCTGTATTTCAAAGATAACTTACATTTAAACCAAAGGGGCACCATATGTTTTGGGGAGGTGTATAAGGAAGTTAATTGAAAATTAGGGTACAGGGAGTTTAGGACAGACCAGGTTTTGAATTGTTTATTAAGGAACTAATAATAGTATAAAAACAAATATGCATAGTGATGTAAATTCTAGATTAAAGTTTAAGTGCAAAAGTAAAATAAGTAATAAATTTAAAATAGCATGAGTTTCAAAAATAAAACAAGTGAGTTTGGAGATGCATATAGCTGAGCAAAATGATAATACAGCACAAACAGAAATCTGGGTAAATAACAGAGAAGAGGATGAGTATAACATGAAAAAGAAAAGGAAACATGATGTCTTTTATTTATATCAGAATTTAAATGCAACTGTTCTTCAGTTGTACAATAAGCTACATCTTAGTGAGGATGCTTGGATTCATCTGGTAAGCATTAGGGGAAGAGGCCTTTTAGGAGTATGCTATAGTCCCCCAATGCAGACAGTAGTTTCAAAGTAAGTTCAATCTTATTAATAATATTAAAAAGCAAATTCCACAGGGGGAAGTTACAATCATGGGGGACTTTAACTACCTGAATATTAACTGGGTTGACTTTGCTTCTTCTTCTTCTTCTTCTTTTGGCTGCTCCTGTTACGGGATGTCACAACAGATCATCTTGTTCCATATCTTTCTGTCCTCTACATCTTGTTCTGTTACACCCACCACCTGCATGTCCTCTCTCACCACATCCATAAACCTTCTCTTAGACCTTCCTCTTTTCCTCTTGGCTGGCAGCTCTATCCTTAGCATCCTTATACCAAGCATCTCTCCTCTGCACATGTCCAAACCAACACAATTTCTCCTCTCTGAATTTGTCTCCCTACCGTCCAACTTGAGCTGACCCTCTAATGTACTCATTTCTAATCCTATCCATCCTCGTCACACCCAGTGCAAATCTTAACATCTTTAACTCTGCCACCTCCAGCTCTGTCTCCTGCTTTCTGGTCAGTGCCACCGTCTCTCAAACTCATATAACATAGCTGGTCTCACTACTGTTCTGTAGATCTTCTCTTTCATTCTTGCTGATACCCGTCTGTCACAAATCACTCCTGACACTCTTCTCCACCCATTCCACTCTGCGTGCAATCTCTTCTTCACCTCTCTTCTATAATCCCCATTACTCTGTACTGTTGATCCCAAGTATTCAAACTCATCCACCTTCTCCAACTCTACTCCCTGCATCCTCACCATTCCACTGACCTCCCTCTCATTCACACACATGTATTCTGTCTTGTTCCTACTGACCTTCATTCCTCTCCTCTCTAGAGCATATCTCCACCTCTCCAGGGTCTCCTCAACCTGCTCCCTACTATCGCTACAGATCACAATGTCATCAACAAACATTATAGTCCACGGGGACTCCTGTCTAATCTCGTCTGTCAACCTGTCCATCACCATTGCAAATTACAGTAATCCCTCGCCACTTCGCGGTTCACTTTTCGCGGATTCACGACTTCGCGGATTTTATATGTAAGCATATCTAAATATATAATGCAGATTTTTCGCTTCTTCGCGGGTTTCTGCGGACAATTACTCTTTTTACTTCTGGTATTTGCTTCCTCAGTTGGTTTTCCCAGTTGATTTCATACAAGAGATGCTATTGGTGGATGGCTGAGAAGCTACCCAATCAAAGCACGCAGTTAAGTTCCTGTGTGCTGCTGATTGGCTCAGCGACGCAGCGCTGCATTAACCAGGAAGTCTCATCTCATCTCACTCATTCAACATTAACGTGCTCCTGCTACTGCATTCAGGGGATCATCACTTTCATCGTCATCATTTTTACTGCGCAGCATATTCATCACGTCATATATAGCTACGTGTACTTCGCTATACAGTAAGTGTAAACTTATCTACCGATTTCATATTGCTTAGCAGTTGTCCCTGTTATTAATAGAGTAAAGTGTGGGTTGTAAACAATACAAGGAGGGTTTAAAAATGTCCAAATACACGTTAAATAATTAAATAAATATGGTGTCCCTACTTCGCGGAAATTCAGTTATCGCGGTCGGCCTTGGAACCTATCTCCCGTGATAAGTGAGGGATTACTGTAGAAAGGGCTCAGAGCCGATCCCTGATGTAATCCCACCTCCAACTTGAATGCATCTGTCACTCCTACTGCAGACCTCACCACTGCCACACTTCCCTCGTACATATCCTGTACAACTCTTACGTACTTCTCTGCCACTCCCGACTTCCTCATACAATACCACAACTCCTCTCTAGGCACCCTGTCTTATGCTTTCTCCAGATCCACAAACATGCAATGCAACTCCTTCTGGCCTTCTCTAAACTTCTCCATCAACTCCATCAGAGCAAACATCTCATCTGTGGTGCTCTTTCTTGGCATGAAACCATCCTGCTGCTCACTAATCATCACCTCACTTCTTAACCTAGCTTCCACTACTCTTTCCCATAACTTCATGATGTAGCTCATCAATTTTATCCCCCTGTAGATACTACAGCTCTGCACATCCCCCTTATTCTTAAATATAAGCACTAGTACACTTCTTCTCTTCTCCTCAGGCATCCTCTCACTTTCCAAGATTCCATTAACACTAGAATTACCAAAGCCTACAAAAAAATTAGTAAATCTGGCCCACCTTAAATCTCTTTGCACTTCTCAGTCACCGTCTTTTGTCTTGTAAATATGCTGATCAAGACAAGCAGCAAGCAGCCTACTATTCCATCCCCCCACCGCCACAGAATGGCCACAAAGTTCTCCCTTTCCAGCCTTCATTATCTGGGAGTGAAGTGAAGTTTTAGAATGGAAGTAATAAATCGTTATTTGGAACACATGCATTTCATGTATGTTCCGTTTCTACAATAATCTGTGTAAACACATTGTTAAAACAGAAACTTTTTTCATATTTTAGTAATAAATGATAAAATGTAGACATAAACTATATAATATGTAAAGCCTGAAATGCAAATATCAAATAAACACTTTCACAAAAGGTTCTGACGCTGTTAGCTTTTAATTGAAACTGGTGTGGCGAACAGGCCAGACACAGACAGGCAGACATTGTTTTATCACCCAACACACGTTTATTTACAATATATGTACAACAGTGATCACACTCAAACCAGTGCCGCAGCACCAATCACCCCAAAGTCCAGGCCTCTTCCAAATGCCTTTCTCTTCTCCTGACCACCTCCACTCCTCTCCTCTAAGACTCTGTCCACTTCCACCCAACTGCAGCCATCGAATGGAGGGAGGCGGCCCCTTTTATACATCCCCGGATGTGCTCCAGGTGTCTTCCGATGAGCTTCCGCTGGCACCCCCCATTGTGGCGGAAGTACCAGTTGCGCACCCGGAAGCACTCTGGGTGTCCCAGATCCTCTTACCCCCAGCATTTCCGGGTGTGGCAGAAGTGTTGACATCCAGGGCTCCTTAGGCATTGGGGTGCCCCCTGGCGGTGACCACGGGCCCCTACAGGGCTGAGATTCAAAGCTCTGTACCCATGGTCCCCATAGCCACCAGGGCGGTCGCCCCCACGTGGTCTGGGGGAGGCGTAAGCCCTCCTCTGGGCGACCAGGCCGGGTACCACCCCAGCCACCCGTGACACTGGGAATAACTGTAGATGTGAGTAGTGCTTTGAGACAATCGAAATGGAAATTCTCTGATCTGGATGGATAGAAGCTGACACACAAAAGCTGGAGAATCTGCCTTATTCGTATCTCATTGTCACTTGAATTTTTTTATTCAGTTTTATTGAGTTTTCCTTTCTTACACTGAATTAGTATGCACTTTATAGTCCATGATGTCAAAGCCGCACTGACAAAAAAACAGAGACATAGGTGTCCTCACAGGTGGCGCAGTGGTAGTGCTGCTGCTTTGCAGTAAGGAGACTGTGGAAGATTGTGGGTTCGCTTCCTTGTTCCTCCCTGTGTGGATAGCGTTTTGAGTACTGAGAAAAGCGCTATATAAATGTAATGAATTATTATTATTATTATAGGTATATATGATACTTAGAATAACTCTTTTAATGACTCATGTGACAGATAGGGGGCGCTGTTGTCCCCTTGAACCCTCGGACCAGATGCCAGACACCAGATAAAAGTCCAAAATGAATTTATTATAATAATAAATGTGCACAAAGCACCCTCCACTTCCACTATACTTAATTAACAATAAACAATCAATAATACAATCCTCCAGTCCTCCCAGCAGCTCAGTCACCCTTCCTCCCAACTGGGCTCATTTTGCTGGGGTTTCCCAGAGTCCTTTATAGTCCTTGACCCGGAAGTGCTTCTGAACCCTCAGTCCATGTGACTTCCTAGCACTTCCGGGTCAGATCAAAACTCTTCTTTTTCATCCCGGAAGTACGTCATTTCCTCTGTCCATGTACCTGGGACGTTCTTCCGGGCTATATGGAAAATATAAATCCCTGGGCCTCCCTGCATTCGACTCCTGGCAGCCCCCATGGTATCCAGCAGGGCTGTGTATTAAAACTGCATTGTCCATGAATCCTTGCTGGCATTCGGGGCACCTCCATTCTGCAAGGAGGGCTCCATCAGGCAGCCTTGGGGTGTTGGCCGGGATGAATGGCTAGCCATATCTTTCACTCAGTAAAACCGAGTGGCAATGAAATACGAAGAAGGCAGATTCGCCAGCGTTTGTGTGTCAGCTTTTATCCACCATTTGTTTGGTAAAGCTTGACAGCTAGGTAGCCTTCCAGCGAGTTGGCCTTCCTGTCCTGCAGAGAATCACTTGCCAGTGAAAATAGTTCTTTAAACATGAAAGCTTCTCACCAATGAAACACTACTATTACATTGCTTTGTCTAAATTACAAATAATGACATACAAAACATTTATCAACTTATATACAAAATTTCACACCATAATGGTGAGTACATATAGAAATCCTTGCCAGACATTTTAGGAAGTTGAAATGCACTGGGGAAATGACAAATCAATCAACAAACTCCATCCAGCCATACTTCAGAACAGCCAATGTCAATACTCTGAAGAAGGCAGGTTGTTTCCACCAAGTGAAAAAGGCAATATGGCATCAGTCACATTTTAACGTTCACTTCCTGCATGGTTAACGTCTGTGATCTTGCAGTGATGAATCAAAATTATTTAAAAACATGAAGAATATCATTAGTTTTTTCTACAAAATGTATGTTGTGACACAATCAATAAAATACTGCACAAAAAGCAGGCAGGATTTCAAAGAGGCCAATCACAGAGCAAGCATATACAGTATTTCTGCTATGAAACATCATTGAACTGAGTATCAGAAAATAGCGTTGCTTAATTTCATCGATGCCTTGAAAGCCTTTGACAACATCCACCATAAAACCAAGCAGCAAATACTGTGACACTACAGGATCCAGCAGTGTGTTATCAATATCTTCCAAGACCTATGTCAGAACTCTACATACTCCATCAAGACTGAAGAAATATTCACAGATGAATTCACCATCCAGACAGGCATCAAACAGGGAAGTATTCTTTCGCCATTCCTGTTAAACTTAGTCATGAATTCTGCCATGAAACAGGCAATGAGTATTATAAGAGGTGGTATCCTGTGGACCAAAACCACCTGACACAACGATGTGCATTTTATTGACAATGTGGCATTGCTGGCGGAAACAAAACCAGGCCACCAAGACATGACTGTAGTGCTGGAACAAGAAACAGGAATGCTAGGCCTTTGATTCAGCACTAAGAAGATGAAATTCATGTGAGTACATTGAGCCAACATACTGTGCATCACTGTTGGTGTAAAAGCAATTGACAAGTAACCAAATTGACCTACTTGAGTAGTACTATTGCAAAGAACTGCAGAGTGGACAAAGATGCACACTGGAGGACTGGCCAATCGTTGGCAATATTCTAACACATGTGTCAGATCTGGTCAATGATGTCAATTGACTGTGTTACCAAAATCTGGTTGTACAACATCATTTTGGTACCAAATGTCATCTATGCCAGGAAGACTTGAAAGGCAACCAAACCCATAGTCAAGTGGCTCAACGTGTTCCATCTAAGATGTTTTCAGTGCATACTTGGCCTCTCCTACCATAATCAAATTACCAACAATGATATCCTACGAATGAGCATTTTGCTAAAGTAAAGAAGCGGTCACACTCCATCAAATGCGACTTAAGGGCAACGTGCTACCCAAAACTGTAATGGCCTGACATCCTGAAGTGGGACGTGGAAACAAGGATGCCCATTTAAGACCTGATGCACCATTTGCTGCAAAGATCTACAAACCATCAACATCAACTGGAATGATGGTGAATCCATTGCAAATGATGAAATTCACTGGCAGAAGAGTGTTGCCCTAAGTGCCAAATGAAGCAGGAGGATCTAAGACTAAGGAAGTGAGTGATGCAACCAATAGCTTAGCATTTTATGTATTTATGTATTTATTTAATTGTTATGTGAATGTGGTTCTGTGGTAAAACGTGAATATTTTGAAAGATCTAAATACATACAGTATGTGTATAAGTTGTGTGACAAGACGTGTGACATTTCATTGAACAAAAGCCAATAAATTGTTTAAAAACAAGCACTCTCAAAATCAGAGGATGGTGGTCAGTCACCATTACCTTCACATGCCGATGTCCACCAAGGCAACAGAAGTAAATAGCACAATAGCACAATATCTTAAAGAAAGAGCATAAATGGTTAATAAATGTCAGAAACTTGTTCAGGCTTATCAGTAAACCAGATAAAGGTCAAGTGAACAACACAGACAAAGATGTAATATATAAAATGTACTGAAAGATGACTATGCTGTCATTAGATGTCCTAGAAGCAAGATTGGACAGTTGTCACAGACACAGAAATTTCAAGAATAATTGCTAACCTTAAAATATTTAAGAATAAGAGTACCATATAATAAAAATAGACTTTTATTTAATAAATGATCTGATGTGTAAATCAACAAACCAACCAGAGAAAAATGTATGCATTGCTTGACCCTGTATGTAAGTTCAATTGTTTATAAAATGAAGCTCTGTCTTATGTAGATCGGATCATTTTGTAACAGACAGCTGTGAAAGATGCTCCCTGTTCAGCACTTACTGATGAGTAAATGATGCAATGGACAAGCTTTAATCCTAAGTGATTATTGACTCAAAAAGGTTTTATCAGACTTGTCCTAGTAGCGGATAAGTTTCTTTTAATTAATATGTTTGATTTTTACCACAAGCCCACCTGTCAAGCACTAATATATTATTATATCATTAAACAACATCTTTTCCTTCTGCTTCTCCTCCTCCTTCTCATTTCCAATTCCTTGGAAATAAAACTTGAGCATTTATCTGTTCAGTGTGAAATCTGAAAGTTTACTTTATTTTTTTTTTTTAATTAGTTTAATTTTAAAATGGTTACACTTCACCATCCCAAACTCCATATTAATGTACTACATATTTTGCATTAGTTGTGTGTGTGCATTTTTACCCTGAATAGACTTGGACTGAATATTAGCTTAACCATTTCTTAATAAAAAGTGTATTGTTTTAGTGTTATCATCCACGTGTCTATAGCAAGTAGCCGTTAAGTATGAATTAAATGGCAATCAGCATTTTATTTAAAGCAAAGTCAACTGAATCACCAAACAGGTGTCTACAGATAAAGGTGATACAGTATACCTGAATGAGAACACAAGGAAAATTTCCCTTCTCAATCATATTGTCAACAAACATATCATAGATGTTACGGTTTACTGGTTACTAAGAACCTCATTGTCCTCAGAAGCTGGTATTGTCCACTTTAGCAGAAATTACTTCTTGTATGTCTACCCTAAGAGATTCTTTCAGTATTTTAGTAGTAAAAGAACAGTCAAGGAGGAAGTCAAGTGCATCAGAAATAATAAAAGGGAATTAAAAGATACAGACAGTGAAATAATGGATGCCCTAAACTTACATTTTTCTGAGGTGTTTACAAGTGAGCAAGTGAATAACATTGCTCACTTGCATTTTTTCACCTAAGGAACATAGCAAAAGTTAGACCTCTTATATCATCGAAAGATGCAGAGAAATTAGTTCATGCGCTTGTCTTTAGTCGGCTAGATTACTGTAACGCACTCCTCTCAGGACTACCCAAAAAAGACATCAATCGTTTGCAGTTAGTGCAGAATGCAGCTGCTAGAATCCTTACCAGGAAAAGAAAATCCGAACACATTTCTCCAGTTTTGATGTCACTACACTGGTTACCTGTGTCATTCAGAATTGACTTTAAAATTCTGCTTATGGTTTATAAAGCTTTAAATAATCTCGCCCCGGCTTATATATCGGAATGTCTGACACCTTATATTCCAAATCGCAACCTCAGATCCTCAACTGAGTGTCTCCTTAGAATTCCAAGAGCTAAACTTAAAAGAAGTGGTGAGGCGGCCTTCTGCTGTTATGCACCTAAAATCTGGAATAGCCTGCCAGTAGGAATTCGCCAGGCTAATACAGTGGAGCACTTTAAAAAACTACTGAAAACACATTACTTTAACATGGCCTTCTCATAACTTCACTGTAATTTAATCCTGATACTCTGTATATCCAATTCATTATAATAACTATTCATTCAAAATTTGTACTAACCCCTACTCTCTCTTCTGTTTCCTTTTCCGGTGTCCTATTGGTGGTGGCTTGTGCCACCACCATCTACCCAAAGCACCATGATGTTCCAACAATGATGGATGGATTAAAAGCCAGAAGTCTGTATAACCATCAGCATCAAGTGACTCCGTGAGAACCCTAACTACAAAGAGGACTATTTCATTTATGTTAGGTAGAATGCCCAAAGGGGACTGGGCGGTCTCGTGGCCTGGAACCCCTACAGATTTTATTTTTTTCTCCAGCCTTCTGGAGTTTTTTTTTTTTTTTTTTTTTTTTTTTTTGTTTTTTCTGTCCACCCTGGCCATCGGACCTTACTCCTTTTTATGTTAACTAAGGTTGTCTTATTTTAATTTCTTATTTGTCTTTTATTCTTCTTTTCTTCATTATGTAAAGCACTTTGAGCTACTTTTTGTATGAAAATGTGCTATATAAATAAATGTTGTTGTTGTTGTTAACCTCCCAGAGGTAAACGCGACTACTAAGGAGGTACTGAGGGATTTGGAAATTGTAGAGGGAGAAGTGCTGCTCAGATTAAATAAGCTGAAATCTAACAAATCACCAGGACCAGATAATAGTTACCCTTGAGTTCTTAACTGAGAATTAGATTTTTTCCAATTTCAAATAATATAAAACATCGGTTTCCCACTGACTTATCAGAGGAAAGTTAGGATTCTTCCAATTTAACAGAATAAGTCTGCGTGCCAAAAGTGTAGTGAATGCAATCACCGTTTGCTTGTCCTTCTCCAATTCAAGTCTGTCTGGAAGAACACCGAACACAGCTGTTAATGGGTTAGGAGGGATTGTGACCCCAAGGCTGTCTGAGAGGCACTTAAAAATTTTGGTCCAAAATGATGTTAGTTTGGTGCAGGCCCAGAACATGTGACCCAGTGAGGCAGGAGCTTGGTTGCAGCATTCGCAGGTTGGATCCTGCCCTGGAAACATTTTGGACAGTTTTAAGTGAGACAGATGGGCTCGATATATAATTTTCAGTTGAATAATTCTATGCTTTGCGCATATGGAGCTTGAGTGAATTCTCTGCTTTGCTACCTTCCACTCCTTTTCTGATATATTGATTAAGAGATCTTCTTCCCAATGTCCTCTTGGATCTTTGAAAGGTAGGGACTCTAATAAGATTTTATATAATGCGGAAATGGTGTTTAATTCCTCAAAATTGAGCAGTATTTTTTCCAGCCTTGTAGAGGGTGCGAGGTGGGGGAAATCGGGCAATTTCTGTTTAACAAAATTTCTAATTTGAAGACAGTGAAAGAAATGTGTAGCTGGGAGGTTGAATTATGAACGTAATTGTTCAAAAGATGTAAATATGTTGTCTATATAAAGATCTCTGAGCATTTTAATCCCAAAACTTTTCCAGGTATTAAAAACTGGATATACTTGTGAAGGTTGAAAGAGGTGATTCTCTTGCAGAGGTGCCACTGATAAAAGTTTTTCCATCTTAAAATGCTTTCTAATTTGGTTCCATATTCTGAGTGAGTAAAGCACAATTGGGTTATTAGTATATTTGCGATGACTTGCATTTATTGGAGAGCAGAGCAGGGAATATAAAGAAGTACTACAGGATTTTACTTCTATTGCGAAACCAAGCCTGTGTATGTTCATTTATTTGTGTCCAGGTTTTTATGGCTTGTATGTTTGCTGCCCAGTAATAAAACTGAAAATTAGGTAGAGCCATGCCACCTTCTGCCTGAGGTGTTTGTAGGGTCGCTCTTCGGATACGTGGGTGTTTTGAGTTCCAAATGAATGAGGTTATTGTTGAATCTAACTGTTTAAAAAATGATTTATTGATATATATTGGAATGTTTTGAAATAAAAAGAGAAGTTTAGGAAGGATATTCATCTTAACAATGTTAATTCTTCCGGCTAGAGTGAGATGAAGGGTTGACCATCTATGCAAGTCTTGCTTAATTTTTTCCATACAGACGGCAAAATTTTGTTGATAAAGAGCTTTATGTTTACTTGTGATATTTACCCCTAGGTATTTAAACTGATCTGCTATGGTAAAAAGTAGGGTGTCTAATCTGATATTATATGCTTGTGAATTCACTGGAAAAATTATACTTTTATTCAGATTAATTCTAAGACCAGATATCTTTTGAAATTCTGTTAGTGCTGTTAAAACAGCAGGGACAGTGTTTTCTGGGTCTGATATATATAAAACCATATCATCTGCATATAGAGAAATTTTCTGTTCCAGTCCTTCTCTGACAATCCCCTTTATCTGATAAGAATTTTGGCAGTGAACCGCCAGTGGTTCAATAGCGATTGCAAACAACAATGGCGACAAGGGACATCCTTGTCTGGTACCACGTTCTAGTTTAAAGTAGTCTGAGCAAATGTTATTAATACAAACTGAAGCTTCTGGACTGGTATACAGTAGTTTGATCCATGCACAAATATTTGGGCCAAACCCAAATTTCTCCAATGCAGTGAAAAGGTAGTTCTATTCAATAATATCAAAAAAGCTTTTTCTGCATCTAATGATAGTAATATCATGAAACAAGCGTCGGAGATTGGAAGATAGGTGTCGGCCTTTAATAAATCCAGTTTGATCCTGTGATATTACCGAGGGCAGCACTTTCTCCATCCTTCTAGCTAGAATTTTTTAGAGTATCTTAACATCATTATTCAAGAGTGAAATTGGTCTGTATGATGCACATTGTAACACGTCCTTATTTTGTTTAGGAAAGACGGTGATTAATGCTTGTCGAAATGTTTGAGGTAGTATTTGGTTGTCTCTAGCTTCTGTAAATGTTGCCAATAAGAGGGGAGCTAGCTGAGTGGAGAATTTCTTATAAAATTCTACGGGGTAACCATCAGGGCCTGCTGATTTCCCGCTTTGTAGTGACTTTATAGCATCTAGTAATTCTGTTAGCGTTGGAGGTTTATCCAGTTCCTCAGCACTTAAAGCATCTATTTGTGGTATCTGTGATGTATCCAGAAATGCATTAGATTGTGTGTTGTCTTCTTTGGGCTCAGTAGAATATAAGGATTTATAATAATCTCTAAATGCGTACATTATATTTTTATGGTCAATAATTTCTTCTCCATTCTTGTTGGTGATTACTGGTATTGCATTGCGAACTTCTTGTTTGTGAATTTGTTGAGCTAAAAGCTTATTAGCTTTTTCTCTGTGTTCATAGTAATGATGTCTAGACTTATAAGTAAGTTGTTCAGTTTCTTTAGTTGTTAAGATGTTAAGTTCTGTATGCAGGGCCTGCCTTTTCCTGTGGAGAACTTCATTTGGATGCCTGGCTTGTTCTTCATCTATTCTAGTAATTTAACTTCTTAGCTCTGACACTTTCTTGGTTTCTAATTTATTTCTGTGGGAAAGATATGAAATAATCTGTCCTCTTAAGAAGGCCTTTAGAGTTTCCCAGAGTGTTCCTGCAGAAACCTCTGTGGATGTGTTTGTCTCTAGGAAGAAGCTGATTTGTTTGGATATAAATTCTGTGCAGTTCTCATCTGCCAATAGAAGAGGGTTAAGGCGCCATCTGCGAGGTGAGTGTGAGGGGCTTATTGATTTTAGCTCCAAGACTAGAGGGGCATGGTCAGAGATAACAATTGTGTCATATTTGCATGATTTAATCATAGGCAGGAAATTATTATCTATAAAAAAATAATCAATTCTTGAGTAGCTATAATGCACTGGTGAGTAGAACGAATATGTTCTTGAGTTTGGGTTAAGAAACCTCCAGGGGTCTGATAAGTTGTGAATATTTAAAAACTGTGTAATTGTCTTTGCAGTATTAGATGTCATCCCCCCTGTCACAGGAGTCCTATCTAAGAGTGGATTTAAAACACAATTAAAGTCCCCAGCCATTATAATTTTATGAGTGTTCACATTGGGAATGGATGCAAATAGATTTTGCATGAATTATCATCAAAATTGGGTGCATAAACATTTATCAAAATCATTTTACTGTTATATAAGTTGCCCATGACCATCACATATCTCCCTTCAGGGTCCGACACTACATCTGATGCTGCAAATGGAACTGTTCTATGTATGAGAATTCCCACCCCTGTAGTTTTCTTTATAAAGCTAGAATGGAACATTTGGCCAGTCCAGTCTTTTTGTAGTCTGAACTGATCCTTGCTTAGTAAGTGGGTCTCCTGTAAAAATACTATTTTAGCGTTTAAATATGTTAGGTGAGAGCATACTTTCTTTCTCTTTAATTCGTGATTCAGGCCTTTAACATTCCAGCTCACAAAGTTAACTGTCCCATCATGGAGATATTGATTCTGAGTTTTTAATGTCATTTTATAGTTTTAATTGGTAATGTGGCAGTTTTAATCTTAGTTTTAAGATTCCCCATGAGTTATTGCATTTTAGCCTATTGTTGCATTGATATTTAAGGATTACAAGAATAGATTAGATAAATCCTGCTCTCCTTCTCTCCCCCCTTTATCCCCCCCACCCCCCCATTTTGCCTCCCCACATGAGGCTAGATCCCACTTCGTGATGTCCCGGTCCTCTGACATACGAAGAGACAGAGCACGTCCAAAACAAAACAAACCCCACCCCGCAGTGGCATTAGAGAATTAAAACAGAGAGATATTCTTAATACTATCTGCCGAAAATATTATCATTAACAGTCTTTAAGCTTAAAATAATCTTCAGCAATTTTAAAAATTAAAATATTAAGATAAAAAAAAAAGAATCAACCCTGGGAATGATTTTAAAAACTAGTCTAGGATAAACCTGGTAATTCCTACTGTAATAGTATAATGGTAATAGTATAAATAGTAGGAATAGCAATAAACCAAGGGTATGATGTTACCCTTGAGTTCTTAAGGAGGCTAGCGAGTACAGATATAAACCCTTGACGCATATTTTTAGGAAGTCACTGTGCACTGGAGAGATTCCGAAGGACTGGAAAATGGCAAATATCATCCCATTATATAAAAAGGGTGACAGGGCAGATCCAAGCAACTATAGGCCAGTAAGCTTAACATGCATCACAGGAAAATTAATGGAAGGAATTATTGAGGATAAGATTGAGCAACACCTGGCAAGGACAGGAGTTATTAGGAACAGTCAGCATGGGTTCAGGAGAGGTAGGTCGTGTTTTACTAACACGATGGAATTCTATGAGGAGGCAACAAAAGGATACGATTAGAGTGGAGTAGATACAACCACAACAACATTTATTTATATAGTATATTTTCATACAAAAAGTACAGGGTGTACAGAAAAAACAAAAAAAAGACTCCAGAAAGCTGGAGAAAAAAATAAAATCTGTAGGGGTTCCAGGCCACGAGACCACCCAGTCCCCTCTGGGCATTCTACCTAACATAAATGAAATAGTCCTGTTTGTAGTTAGGGTTCTCATGGAGTCACTTGATGCTGATGGTCATACAGACTTCTGGCTTTTAATCCATCCATCATTTTTGGAACATCACGGTACTTAGAGTAGATGGTGGTGGCGCAAGCCACCACCAAAAGGACACCGGAAAAGGAAACAGAAGAGAGAGTAGCGGTTAGTACCGATTTTAGAGCCACCATGAATAGTTATTATAATGAATTGGATATACAGAGTATCAGGATTAAGATGAGATTCAAGATGATCAAGATGAGATTCTTTATCTTGACTTTCAGAAAGCATTTGATAAGGTGCCACATGAGAGGTTGGGCATCAAACTAAAAGAAGTGGGAGTTCAGGGTGATGTTTTTAGATGGGTGCAAAATTGGTTCAGACACAGGAAGCAGAGGGTGATGGTGCGAGGAACCTCATCAGAACTGGCCAATGTTAAGAGTGGTGACCAGCAGGGGGCAGTGTTAGGGCCGCTGCTATTTTTAATATATATAAATGATTTAGATAGGAATATAAGTAACAAGCTGGTTAAGTTTGCAGATGATACCAAGATAGGTGGATTAGCAGATAATTTGGAATCTGTTATATCATTACAGAAGGACTTGGATAGCATACAGGCTTGGGCAGATTTGTGGCAGATGAAATTTAATGTCAGTAAATGTAAAGAATTACACATAGAAAGTAAAAATGTTAGGTTTGAATACACAACGGGTGGTCAGAAAATCAAGAGTACACCTTATGAGAAGGATTTAGAAGTCATAGTGGACTCTAAGCTATCGACTTCCCAACAGTGTTCAGAAGCCATTAAGGCTAACAGAATGTTAGGATATATAGCACCTTGATGTGTGGAGTACAAGTCACAGGAGGTTCTGCTCAAGCTTTATAACACACCGGTGAGGCCTCATCTTGAGTACTGTGTGCAGTTTTGGTCTCCAGGCTACAAAAAGGACATAGCAGGACTAGAAAAGGTCCAGAGAAGAGCAACTAGGCTGATTCAGGGCTACAGGGGTTGAGTTATGAGGAAAGATTAAAAGAGCTGAGCCTTTACAGTTTAAGCAAAAGAAGATTAAGAGGTGACATGATTGAAGTGTTTAAAATTATGAAGGGAATTAGTGCAGTGGATCAAGACTGTTATTTTAAAATGAGTTCATCAAGAACACAGGGACACAGTTGGAAACTTGTTAAGGGTAAATTTAGCACAAACATTAGGAAGTTTTTCTTTACACAAAGAACGATACACACTTGGAATAAGCTACCAAGTATTGTGGTAGACAGTAAGACGTTGGGGACTTTCAAAACTCGACTTGATGTTTTTTTGGAAGAAATAAGTGGATGGGACTGGCGAGCTTTGTTGGGCTGAATGGCCTGTTCTCATCTACAGTGTCCTAATGTTCTAAAACAAGTGTTTTCTATAACTGCCCACAAGTCTCTGACATTGACCAAGTGACATTTTGAACTCACCTCCATGCAAAATTCTTAAAGTTGCAAGATATTTGTGGGTTTCCTTGCATATCCTGCCTACTTCAAATCCCCCCACCAACATCTCATTGGGATTCAACTCAGAGCTTTGACTTGGCCCGTCCATAACTCTTCTTTTCTTCTTTATGAGCCATTCCTTGGTGGATTTGCTAGAGTACTTCATATCATTAACATGTTGAAAGTTCCGTTTCTAGTTTACCTTCAATTTTCACACAGACATCCTCATATTATACTTAAATACTCTTTGAAATGATGCAAAAAATCATAATTGACTTGATGACTGCTAGATGCCCAAACACAGAGGTAGCAAACATCCCCATACAGGACATTACCATCACCATGCTTCACAGATGGCATGAGGTTCTTCTTGGGAAATGTCATCAAACACATCTACTGTTACCGCAGTAAACAACTCTATCTTTGATTTTTCTGTCCATAGCAAATTGCCCCAGAAGGCCTGGTCTTTTCCTAGATGTTCAATGACAAGCTGTAGTTTTGCTTGTCCAAAGAGAGAGAGCTTCATGGAAACTGAGCAGCTGCAGCCAAGCCTGACATCACCAAGTGCAATGCAAAGTGTCGGATGCAGTGGTGTAAAGCCCACAATCACTGGACTCTAGAACAGTGGAGACGTGTCCTCTGGAGTGATGAATCATGCAATCCGATGTATGAGTCTGGCCAGGAGAACGGGACTCGCCTGACTGCAGTGTGCCAAGTGTACAGGTTGGTGGAGGGGAAATTATGGTGTGGGGTTGTTTTTCACGGGTTGGGCTTGGCCCCTTAGTTCCACTCAAAGGAACTCTTAATGCTTCAGCATAAGAAGGCATTTTGGACAATTTCATGGTCCCAACTTTGTGGGAACAGTTTGGGGATGGCAACATGACTGCACACACAACAGTGCACAAAGCAAGGTCTATAAAGACATGGAGGAGCGAGTTCGGTGTGGAGGAACTTGACTGGCCTGCACAGAGCCCTGAACTCAAACCAACAGAACACCTTTGGGATGAATGTGAGCAGAGACTGCGAGCTAGCCAGGCCTTCTCCTCCAACATCAGTGCCTCTACCTGGTCACAACTTCCCATTAACACACTCACTCCTACCCCTTGTGGAAAGCCTTCCCAGAAGAGTTGAAGCTGTCATAGCTGCAAAGGGTTGGCCAACTCCATATTACAGTCTATGTGGTTCAGCCTGGCAGACATCTCAGCTACTTGTATTGAGTTATCAGACTGTTTTCCAGTACCTCATTAAAGTTGTATGTAAGTCATTACTAATGGCCTCATCGATGTCTCCCCACACATGACCCTTGACTTCACAGTATGCTTTAGCTACTCCTGCCATCTCTCAGTTAAACTCAGAGGTCGGCTTTTTAGGACTACACAACAGGCCTCTTCCTCCAACTTGACATTTTTTTTAAAGCTGGTGTCCAACCATTTGACCTTTGGGGTGTCAACATGATGGACGCCCATTTGGCCACACCTGCTTGAGGCTGGATTCACTACTGAGTTCCCTGCAAAATATTCAGTTAGGTTTCTCCTCCTGTTGGTGTTGTCACACCCCGAGTTAATTCAGTCTTTGAGGACGACCATAAACTTCAGTTTCTGTGCTTTACTACTTGAGGAGTTTTCCAAGTTTTGGTATCTGATAAATTAGATGAGCTTACTTACAATAAAATAAAAATAACACCAGAAGACCTTACAGTTTGTTATGTGATTTCTGTTTCCCCTATAGTCCAGAAGCTACTAACCCATAGGACATCTTATGATGCTTATCAAATTCAGAGCAACTGCATGCCTTTTAAACAAATCCTCCAATCCACTAGTAAACACTGTGGTGTATGAATATTGTGGTGAGAAGAATCAATTGTTTAATGTTACTCAATCAATTCATTATTGGTTTTGCCTTTTGATAATATCAGCAATCTCTCTATATACTACATAAAAACACTAAGCTCTACGTGCCCAGGTCCTCTGAGCAACCTGGTGACGCTATGAAAGATAAAGTACGATTGTGAGATGTATGAGGAGGAGTAATGGCGGACAAGGCATGCTAAGATCATCACCTTCAAAGACAACAAGTATAAAACCAGACAGAACGTGAGAAAGGTGCCTTGATAATAAAGTCCGAGAAGCAGGGAACAGGAACATGCTCGAGAGATTAAGCAATCTGTCAAGAAAAATTCACACATGCAAATACAGTGAAAAGGCTCAAAAGGTACACCTAGGGTACGAGATAGCAAATATTTTTCAATTACTATGTTACCTGTCTTTGGCAGATACCAAGGCAACCATCACGCTCTCGCTCTACATGCCTTTCTTTCTTTCTTTCTTTCTTTCTTTCTTTCTTTCTTTCTTTCTTTCTTTCTTTCTTTCTTTCTTTTTACATCTCCTGTTCCTGTGCCGGCCCGTACTTATATGGCTCCGTAGACGAAGCATCTCAATCAGGAAGCCGATGAAGCAAATGAGAGCAATCAGCACCTCACGTGCAGGTGCGACTCACCCCAATTACCTCATCAACTCCCCGCAGCTGTGCAAGCGCATCCACTGACAAGGCCAATGGATTATTTAAAACCTGGCCGTTCTTTCGGACCCGCTATACCACAGTTGTTAAAAGTTGGTCTCCCTTTTCTAAACCCATGCTGACTGTTCATTAAAACTCCTGTTCTCGCCATATGTTGCTCAATCTTTTCTTTAATAATTCTCTCCATTAATTTTCCTTTGGTGCATATTAATCCTACTGGCCTATAGTTGCTTTGATCTGCCCTGTCACCCTTTTCATATAACAATATAAAATTTTGCATTTTCCTGTCTTTTGGAATTTTGGGGGTGCAGCGACTTCCTAAAAATATGTGTCAATGGTTTTATACATGTACTCACTAACCTCCTTAAGAACTTGAGGGTGAATATTATGTGGTCCTGGTGATTTGTTTAATTTCTACTTATTTAATCTGAGCAGCACTTCTCCCTCTACAATTTCCAGATCCCTCAGTACCTCCTTAGTAGTCATCTGGGCTTTTAGACTTTGCTGCATTTTCTTACAATTTGCCCTACCAAAGTTAAACTTTGTGCTCTTCCAAAATACTGAGAATTGTAATACATTATGTTCACCTAAACCTAGTGGTTCAATCTTCTCTTCCCCCCAGGTTTATCCTGGTTATTACAAAATACTAAATCTAGACAAGCTTCTCCCTGTGCTTTAACTTACTGTGTTAAACAGTCATTGACTATGTCAAAAAACTCTTGTGCTCCATTATTTGTAAGGTTATTCAGGTAGTTAAAGTACCCCATGACTATAATATCCCCCTGTAAACTTGTCTTTTCAAAATTACTAAAAACATTGTTGTGATGTGAGATTTTACATATAACTTGATAAATATTTTGTATGGCTTTATTTGTAATTTAGGCGAAGCAATGTAATTTAGTGTCGTCCCCCACCCTCCCACCCCCTTTTATGACTGAGTTTCTTTGAATTTTACGACAGGATTTGGGGGGTGTGCTTTAAACCAGTTTGGCAAGTGTTTCTCTGCTAAAGTCTTTCAACCCAATACAATATACTTTGCATATTGTTATTATTTATGAATATTATCAATAATACATTATTTTATGTGTAACTTAACTTCTGATTGTCTTTTTACTACATCTAATTGCCTGAGGTTATAGATATAGAAGGGAAGGTGGGGATAAGTGATATACAATAATACCTTATAAACAGTGGTAAGTCTGTGAGATTAGGCATTCTAAGGCTACATATTAATAATACAATAGGGGAAAGTAGAGCAATATATATTACTCTACCAAGACAAAACAGACATGGTCATTGAAATTACAATACTGTGTACAATGGAGGGGTCTAGAACACACTGGCAAACTAAGTTTTTTCCCCTAATGCTTTCCAGACAAATGCAGACCACCTCACTTTAATTTAAGTAATTTTTAAATGAAAGAAGACTTGCATGTAAATTCTGTTTGACATAAACAGTAAGCCCCCTTGATTTTTTCTACTGTCTATGCTTCCTAAAAGTTATGTATTTTTTATGTTATAAAAATCACAATCTTTGTTTTTTGGACAAGATTCTGTTATTACTCTAATATCATAATTATGCTCAGTTACATACAACTCAAATTGACTTGTTTTATATTTGATTCTTCTTAAATTAAGGCAAGCTAGTTTTTAATGTGTTACTCAGTTTACTTTTGTACTTAAACTTTTGGGTAGATATTTTTTGTTACTCTGCGTATTTATTTTTATACATTTTTTTTGTCTCTTCATGTACAGTTCAAAACCTGGCCTGTTCTAAACTCGATAATCCTCAACTAACCTCCTCATTCACTTCCCCAACACATTGGTGCCCCTCTGGTTCAGATGTAGTCTGCCACAGCAGAACAGGTCCCATCTGTTCCAAAAGAATTCCCAATTTCCAGTGATAGATAGATAGATAGATAGATAGATAGATAGATAGATAGATAGATAGATAGATAGATAGATAGATAGATAGATAGATAGATAGAACTTTATTTGTCCCGGGATGAAATTTGACTTTTTACAGAGGCTCCTAAAATAAATAAATAAATAAACAAATACACACACATACACATACACACACACTATGGTTTGAACCCAACCCAAAACGACAAAAAAGAAATAAAACATCTGACTTGCACTAACAGTCACAGTAAGGCACTATACAGGAATATTGCTGCTTGTATAAAGGAGCCCCCCCAGTCACGTTTCTTGACACAATTCTGCTGAATGGTTTGTTATCTGACAGTCCTCAGTGTTGGTGTGTCACAGAGGATGTGCTACATTGTTCACAATGGCACTCAGTTTTGTTTCAATTCTTTTCTTCTATAGAAACTCCAGGGGCCTCATGTATAAATGGTGCATAAGCACAAAAATGTTCCATACGCCTGTTTCCACACTCACATCGTGATGTATAAAAAGTAAACTTGGCATAAAGCCACGCACATCTTCACGCCAGGTCAAACCATAGTGTACGCAAGTTTTCGGCCTCGGTTTAGCAAACTGGTGGCACCCAGTGTTAAAGTAGTGCTACTGTTCCTGTGTGGTTACCCTTTCTTAGATCCACATCCATGACGGCGGCTTTATCAAATATACTGAAATTAACCGCATATCGTTTTTAAATTTAAGGCATCTGATTGTAAATAATCTGTAACAACCTTTTAGTTTACTAGCTTCTGAAATACCATCTTAGCTAAAGGAGCACATTAAATGCTTTGTATTCTGTGTGTTCTTCTATGTACTCTATGTGTGTGAATCACTGTGTGCTTCTTAAACGGGCTTTCTCTTCCTCCATCAGGACACAGAATACATTACAGTCATGATATTACAGTTCTCTGAACAATTTAAATACCAAGATGTATACTTGATATAATTTTCATGATGATAGGAATTAAAGCATGTTATTAAACATGGGAGCATAGTGGTGCAGTGGTAGCAATGAGTTGGTGCTCTGTCCACAGATTTTTCCTGTCTCCTGCAAGATGCTTGCTGCACCGTGCGCGACCTTCAATGAAATAATTTATTGCAGCAGTACTGTCTCTTTCAAACATTCTAACCACCAATTCCAGTCCTTCTTTTTCTTTCTCCACGTAACCAATCGCCACACAATCAGCTCTGTAATAAATGTCAAACCATCTGTAAGCTAAGAACACCGGTTCTTCAAAACTTTTAAGGATCATTGAAATATCTTTGTAGTACAAGTTTAATTATTCTATCCATCTATCCATCCAGGGTTGCTCCAGCCCCAGCAAGAATACAGCGCAAGGCAGGAACAATCCATGAACGGGGAGACAGTTCACTGCTACTGCTGAGTCACCGTGCCCCCAAATGTTTAATTATTAACAATATACATTATTTAAATTAAGTTAACAATTTATCTGTATAATGTAATATACATAATTTAGTGCGTTTCATCTTAAAATGATATCAAGAGCTCCAAGAAGATAACACTTAGAAATCTAAATTAACTTAGAAGCCAGTCGTCATCATTTGTAAAAACGCACTCTCTTCTATTGAATTTAATTCAATTCCTTTATTGCAAATCCTCCATAAACATACTTTCCTATAAAATGTTAAAATAACAATAATAACAATGATAATAATAATACAATGAAAAACAATGAAATATACACAATACGAAAGCATAAGTATAATATACATGTACAGTACATATAGTGCAGATAGAGAAAATGGTTCATAAAGTGGCTCAGGTTGTGCAAAATTACAACTGTAGTGCAAGTTGACAGTGAGGTAATTGTACTTATAATTACAAGCAGTTCTACCAGGAGCACTTGATGGACTGATTGAATTGTTATGAAAACAGGTACAGCACGAGGTCATTATTACAAAGATAATATGTAAAGTGAATGACGAGAATTATGTAAATTAGAGTGTCGAAAACTGGAATGCAGATGGAGAACAACAAAGCTACAGGTCTTTCAAATTGCATGGACAGAGAGTGTTAATAAATATAAAAAAGCCCTCTTTAAAGCTCGGTCAGAATATTATTCTACATTAATAGATAGCAATAATAAAAATCCTTGCGTACTGTTTAGAACAGTGGCTAAATTAACAAAAGGAAATTCAGATCAACAGTGCAAAATACCAACAGACATTAGCAGTACAGACTTTATTAACTTCTTCAATGAGAAAATTAAAAATATAAGATCCCAGATCTCTGCATCACAGTACAAACCACACACTAGCTTAGCAGACCCTGTCTCACATTGCACTCAGCACTTTAGTAATTTTAATCCTGTAACTGAGCAGGAAGTCTTAAGTTTAATTTCTAAAATGAAGCCCACTACTTGTTCCCTAGATCCAGTGCCAACAAAACTAGTAAAAAGTGCAATGGATGTTCTTGCAGCGCCTATCCTAAACATTATCAATAGTTCATTATTGCATGGCACAGTACCTGATACACTAAAAGTGTCAGTCATTAAACCATTACTTAAAAAGTCAGACCTTGACCCACATATACTAAATAATTATAGGCCTATTTCAAATTTACCGTTTCTCTCTAAAAATACTAGAAAAAGTAGTCGCCAGTCAGCTTCAGACACACCTTATGCATTACAATTTATTTGAGAAATTCCAGTCTGGTTTTCGCACTGGTCATAGTACAGAAACGGCACTAACACGGGTTGTAAATGACATTCTGATATCCTCTGATGAAGGAAACTCAACTGTAATTATGTTGTTGGACTTAAGTGCAGCATTTGACACCATTGACCATTCTATTTTACTGCACAGGCTAGAAAATGATGTTGGGCTTACAGGCACCGTGCTCGCTTGGTTTAGTTCTTACTTATCAAATCGATTCCAATATGTACAGAAATGTGCTGACAGTACTCCATCATTATACACAGAAGTTCAATATGGTGTCCCGCAGGGCTCAGTACTGGGACCTTTACTGTTTTCACTGTACATGCTTCCACTGGGATCTCTCATTAGGAAACATCATGTTAATTTTCACTCATATGCAGATGACACCCAGTTATACCTTTCATTTAAATCAAATGAAGTTTCTCCAATGTTGTCTTTAATTAGTTGTGTTAGTGAATTAAAGGAGTGGATGAATAAGAACTACTTGTCTTTAAATACAGATAAAACAGAGATGTTAATTGTTGGAGGGAATGATGCTGATCACAATAATATTTTGTCATCATTTAACTCAGTGGGAATCCCAGTCAATTTTACTGAATCAGCCCGCAATCTAGGAGTTATCTTTGACTCTAGGCATGTCATTTAAAGCGCATATTACAAAGTTGTCCAAAACATGTTTCTTCCATCTTAAAAATGTTAGGAAATTAAGGCGCTTTTTAAATAAACAGGATTCTGAGAAACTAATTCATGCATTTATCTCTAGTAGGATTGACTACTGCAATGCGGTGTTCACTGGATGTTCAAACTGTTCTTTATACAGCCTCCAGTTAATCCAAAATGCGGCTGCAAGAATTATTACAAGAACAAGAAAATACGAACACATAACAGTTCTTAAATCCTTACACTGGCTCCCGGTTAAGTTTAGGGCAGATTTCAAAATCCTTCTTTTAACATATAAAGCATTAAATGGTCGAGGTCCGGCTTACTTGTCTGAACTTATCATGACTTACAAACCAGAGCGCACATTAAGATCTCAAGATGCCGGTCTGCTTATGATTCCAAGGATTAATAAAATAACAGTGGGAGGTCCAGCTTTTAGTTACAGGGCCCCTAAACTGTGGAATGGTCTGCCTGCTACTATAAGAGATGCCCCTTCGGTCTCAGCTTTTAAATCCTGGCTGAAGACTCACTACTTCAGTTTAGCACACCCTGACTAGAGCTGCTGATTAACTGTACAGACTGCATCTCTGTTGTTAGTCGTTAGCACTTAAACATAAGTAACATGATAGTTATAATTGTATACTAACCCTCACTTATTCTGTTTCACTTCTCGATACTCAAATGTGGCACTTGGTGCCATGGCCCACCTGCCAAGTTGTTTTGCCTGCCTAAGGAAAAGTCATCCCTGATGGAGGATCGCAGGAATCGTGGGAGAGAGGGGTCCTTTCATCAGATTGGCTGGCCCAGCACTGTTTCAGCTGTGGAATGGTCAAATGGGGGAGGCAGCTTGAAGGATGAGGTCTCCAGGACTCTATACAAATCCAAATCTTATTATGGGATATATCATCTACTGTTAAATTCTGCTCTGTACTTCTAAAATTTATATTTTTTATTTCTTACTATATTGAGAAATTGTTCTGTTCTGTGTACTGTACTGTATTGTATTGTATTGACCCCCTTCTTTTGACACCCACTGCACGCCCAATCTACCTGGAAAGGGGTCTCTCTTTGAACTGCCTTTCCAAAGGTTTCTTCCATTTTTTCCCTACTAGGTTTTTTTTGGGAGTTTTTCCTTGTCTTCTTAGAGAGTCAAGGCTGGGGGGCTGTCAAGAGGCAGGGCCTGTTAAAGCCCATTGCGGCACTTCCTGTGTGATTTTGGGCTATACAAAAATAAACTGTATTGTACTGTATTGTATTGTATTGTATGTACGAAATGGGGACATTTTGTGGTTAGAACTGAAATAAAACTGAACCGCATCCAAACCACCAGGCTCACTTAATTAACTGAGAACGGCTTTATGTGCTCTGCAATTGTTTGCTGGGCTGTGCAATAAAGTCTAAATTTGACTGCCTTTCTGAAAACTCTGATTGTTTTATCTGAAGATTTCTCCACAACAAACACAGGCCGGCTAACTCCTCTTCCAGTTCAGCGACCCTAAGCTTGAGGTGTTGGATCAGCTGGCACAGAAGACTGGCTCCTCCAAGCCATCCTCCAAAAAGTCCAACATCTAACAGGACTTGCATTGCACTGGCCTCATATTTAAAATTTGAATTTGGATTACTAAAACTGCTCAAGCCTTTCTTTAATTAAATTTAAATTATTTAACTTAAATTATTAATCTAAATAATCAAATTACTTCTCTGTCTGTTCTCCTAGCTTTGTGCCCCTCTTATTACTTCCTTACTTAAAAGCCCTCCACTCACACAGTTTTGTATCCCTTCATTTTAATGACTCCTTACGCTGTCGCCCTCTAATTTGCTCTGCTTTCTTGACCACTAAGGACTCTTCTATCCAGTAAATTAGAAAACTCGCTTACTGAATATCCATTGTCAGTTATTCCCTTATTCTCTTGT